>NC_068985.1:122156512-122170199 GCF_001194135.2 Octopus bimaculoides
GGTGGACAGCTAATGTGCTAGAAGATCGCATTCTTCTAGCACATTAGCCGTTCACCTAGTGGTCTCCTTTATATGCATATACAATAATCCTTTGAGATCTCATATAATTTTTCTGAATCTCCTGATTCTTTCAATGTACTAGTTCCATTGTATTAAATTGATATTGGTAATCTTCAAGTTTAGGGGGATAAAAAAAAATATTCAAGGGAAATAACTGAACGACTTACCAGTATTATCCGTTTTCTTCTAGCTGTTTATAAATAAATCACCCTAACCCTAACGTCAATCAAATCACGTGTGATTTATTTATAAACAGAGATGTACGGAGAATACTGGTAAGACGTTCAGTTACTTCCCTTGAATATTTTTATTTATTTTTTTTATCCCCCTAAACTTGAAGATTACCTTGATATTAATTAATATCCAATTTTTTACCTTACTGTTTTAATTTATACATATATATACATTCACGATGTGAATGTTCCGAGTCCTCTCTCCTGTTCGCGAGCACGCATTAGACTAATTTTTTTGTATTTTTGTCAAACGCTTTAGTTTAACCAGGTTTTTTTTTTATTGCGGGTGCCACTGACTAGTGCGTGTGCATGCATCCATGTACTGACTGGCACGGGTGTGCACGTCCACTGACTAGTGTGGGTGTGTGCGTTGGGTCCACTCTTAAGTAGTACCTATTTATGTTATGAGTATATATAAATATGAATGTTGTGACATTCATGCCCTTTTCATTGGTAGGGGCACTGTAAGGGAAAATAGTTACATCCTAAAACTGAAACCTAATCGCATGTTTGGTGTGCCAGCAAAAAGGGAATCAGATAACTTTATGCCCTTCACAGACCACAAACAGCACACCATCAGTAAAGTTGGTAAATTTTTACCACCTTGCCCCTGCTCTTTCCGAACCACCAAAATAAGGGATTTGCAGGAAAGTAGGAGGACCGGGGAGTTGATTCCACACAAAAAATTGTTTTTTTGGTGAAAATCATGAGGTTGACGTAGTAAAAATTTACCATAAAAATTGCGTACAAGTTCTCGCGACTGTTCATTCTGACATGATAAATTGTCAATTATTTCACTTTTACTAGCCAAAAATATCTATGATTAAATGAAATTATTTCTATTGATTTCATGAAATATTAAATCTATCATCATGGGGAAAATGTGTTGTTGCAGCATCACCAGATTTTAAATTGACTTGCTAACAGCTATCTTTCGATAACCTTACATGAGAAATGAAACAATTTCTTCTGTAATTTCCATAAGAAATTTCTATTTCTTTAATTTTCTTTTCAGCTGAATCACTTATTTTTATGTATGTATATGTAAGTACTGTATATGTATGTATATACACAAATATACATGTGTATCGTGTATATCGTGTAAATATACATGTATATCGATAGGATCAACAGAACAGCCTGCTCGTGAAATTAATGTGCAAGTGGTTGAGCACTCCACAGACACGTGTACCCTTAACATAGCTCTCAGGGGAGATTCAGTGTGACACAGATTGTGACAAGGCTGGCCCTTTGAAATACAGGTATAAGAGAAAAAGGAAGAAAGAGTGGGAGAAAGTTGTGGTGAAAGAATACAGCCGGGTTCACCACCACCCCCTGCCAGAACCTTGTGGAGCTTTCGGTGTGTCCGCTCAATAAATACTCACAACGCCCGCTCTGAGAATTGAAACCGCGATCCTACAACTGCAAGTCCACTGCCCTAACCACTAGGCCGTTGCACCTCCATGATATATGTATATACATATACATACACATTCATGTACATAAATATATACGTGTGCTTACATACACAAATATACATACAAACACATAAATCTATTCATTGGCACTCCTACTATTGCTCATGTTGAGATGAGAGTAATAGTAAGCATAGAGGCAGTAAGGGGAGTGGTGAAGACAGAGAGAGAGAGAAAGAGAGACAAAGAAATTTAGGGAGAGTTGATGATGTTTGTCTTGGTAGTAGTGGGAGTAATAATAAGAGAGAGACAAAGAGTGGGTATGTGAGAGAAAGAGGGACTGCCCACTGAACTAACATGCTGAAGTAACATACTGAACGAACTCACACATTTAGCCATTTTGTGATAGTAATAGTATGAGCTATAGTTGTGATAGAAGTGGAGGTGACGGTGATGTTGGTGGTGTAGCCAAGGCGATGAGGGATGAAGTGAGAGTAAGCAATGTGAAAGACAGTGGTGATGGTGATGGAGGGGAAGGTGACGAAGTCAACAATATTGATGGTGGTGGCATCAGAAGTCTATATGGTGTGTGTATGGCAGATGTGGTGGTGATGGTGGTGGTACTGTTGTGTATCATGCAGCTTTGCAATAAATTCCAAGTTGACAGATTATATCATTGTTTTGATGAAAATTGTTCATTGCTTGAAAAATATTGTTCAAGTTTAATAAAATTTAATATGTACTCAATGGCGCAGGAGTGGCTGTGTGGCAAGTAGCTTGCTTACCAACCACATGGTTCCGGGTTCATTCCCACTGCGTGGCATCTTGGGCAAGTGTCTTCTACTATAGCCTCCCGCCGACCAAAGCCTTGTGAGTGGATTTGTTAGACGGAAACTAAAAGAAGTCTGTCGTATATATGTATATATATATATATATGTATATGTTTGTGTGTCTGTGTTTGTCCCCCCAACATCGCTTGACAACCGATGGTGGTGTGTTTATGTCCCCATAATGTAGCGGTTCGGCAAAAGAGACCGATAGAATAAGTACTAGGCTTACAAAGAATAAGTCCTGGGATTGATTTGCTCGACTAAAGGTGGTGCTCCAGCTTAGCCGCAGTCAAATGACTGAAACAAGTAAAAGAGTAAAGAGAGTAATGCATGAAGTGTCATTGTTGGGCCCTAAAAGCTGCTCGATAGGACGGCTTTTAAGCTAGTAAACACATATACACAAAAGTTACATAAACATAAGTGATTCAGCATGCATGCACATAAACGCATATATATTTTACAGCTCTATATTTAAGAGATGACGAATTATGTACATATATATTTACATACAAAAATATACATACATATATACTTGCACACAAACACATACATACACAAAAATACATAAATATAAACAATTCAGCTGAGCAAAAATTAAGGCAGTAACAAATTTTTACAGAAATTGCTGAAGGTATAGTTTCACTTCTCATGTACAGCTATAGAAAGATTGCCCTTGCAAACGGTTTTTTAGATGCTGTTGTCTGCTCTGTGTTTGAAAGGAAAATTTTAAAATTACATTGACTTGTTCGTTAACATTAACCTATTAATCCTCTTTTACTCTGACTTGTTTCAATCATTGGGCTGCAGCCATACTGGATCTCTACTTTGAAGGATCCTTAGTTATTAGATTACTAACTTATGGGATGTGTTTACCGAGCACCATGTTTTTTAGTGTTGTCAGCATAAAGACAGACTTGTAAACACACACACACACACACACACACATGATGGACTTCTTTCAGTTTCTGTCTATTAAATCTACAAATCACAAAGCTTAAGTTAGCCTGTGACTATAGTAGAAGACACTTGCCTGAGGTGCCACACAGTGGTAAAGACCATGTGGTTGGTAGACACCTTAACTTCACAGCCATGACAGACTTCTGCAGTTTCTGTCTATCAATTTCACTCACACTGAGTCTAAAGTAGAAGACTCTCACCCAAGATACTACTCAGTAGGACTGAACCCCAAACTGCATGATTGTGAAGCAAATTTCTTAATTCCACAACTAATTAATTATAACTAATTAGTCTAATTTCAAAACAATTGCTATAATTTGGCTACAGAACAGAAAATTGATATTTTTATATTTCTGTGTAATTTTCTTTTAATGTGTTTTCTTTGAAAAAGAGAACAATTTGATTTTAAATTAATTTGCAATTAAATAAAATCTAATTTATTTTCAGTGTTCAAAAGGAAGATGGTAATACTGAAGTAAAATGTTTTGCAAACAAAAAGAGAAAGAAGAAATTAAACACTTCATTGAAAAATGATTCTGTCACTGAAATTGATACAAAAGCAAATGACATCATATTTATTTCTGAAAACAAGGGTAACCTTTTGGACAATTCCAAGAAAGCATTTTCTACGAAAAAGAAAGATAAAACAAAGAAAAGAAAATATTTAGATGTAAAAGAAAAGCAAGAAGAAGAAGAATATTTGGAAGAAACAGAAAAAATTGAAGAACATTCTGAAAAGAGAGAAAAGAAGAAGAAGAAAGAATGTGCAGAGAAAAAGGAAAAGGATAAAGCATATTTAGGGAAAAAGGAACATATGGAAAAGGAAAAGGAACGTGTAGAAAAGAAGGAACATGCAATGAAAAAGAGAAAGAAGGAAATAGAGGTGTATGAGGAAGAGCCACCATTGTTGAGTGTTGAATCCAAAAAGAAGAAAAAGAGAAAATCTGAAGTATGTGATTATGTACCTGTTGTAAAACTGGATTTTGAGAACAGTCCCGAAGAATTAGTTGAAAGAGACCAGAAAAAACACGGGAAAAAAATTCAAAAGCTTCATGAATTATGTAAAAATCAAAGTACTGACTGTGATCAACATAAAGAAATTGTCATTGAGGATGATGATGATAGTGATGACAATGATGGTGAGGAGGAGGAGGTGTATAATAATAACAAAGGTAATAATTCTAATTTAAACAAAGAAATTATTATTGACGATGATGAGGAGGAGGAAGAGGAGGACAAACAAAATGTTGGTAGTGGCAATAATAGTGACAACAGAGATCTGGAAAATAACAATACTAAAATTACACCTGTTGTATCTCTTTCTGAAATTCTAGATAATCTAGAGACACTGCAAAATAGTGATTTATGTGAAAAATCTAAGTCTTCTCAAAAGGAAGTGATTTCTCTTTCAACAATTTCACCAATTTCAACAACACACAAACAAAATAATTCTGATATAATTGTTAATTCCAGTAAGAAAAATATTCCTGTGAAAGAAACAATTGAAGTTTTTGATATTTCAAATGAAAATCTGGCAGCAATTTGTAAAGCAGTTGAAGAGGGTGAATCCCTTACACTAAGTGGGAGCAAAACAAAAAGGATTGAACTTTGTCCCAGTATGAATGAGAATGTTTTTAACATGAACAACATTGTCAGAAATCAAAAACTTCTCGTAAATAAAATTACTGAAAAAAATGGCAGCAAACCTCACAGAAGAAGGCCTAGAAAGCGCCGGCATGGCCCAAGTTTCGCTTGTGCTCCTTTCATTCAAGCAATGAGCTCACATTCTGAAGGTGATGCTTCTTCATTGAATTCCACACCTAAAACATCTATATTACAACACTCAAACAGTGTTTATTCTTCTCGAAATAATTCTGACAAGCATATTCATTTTGACTCAGATGAGGCTGAAGAAACTACTAGCAACATCACCTCAGCTTGTGATGAATTGAAACCAAGCCATTCTACACCAATACCTGTCAACTGTAATTTTCTGTTTTTCTAATTTAATTTTCCTTTCACCTTAATTCATACTTGCTTGCTATATTTATTTGCTGTTTTATATGCATGGCCGTGTAGTTAAGAAGCTCACTTTGCAACCACATAGTTTTGAGTTCAGTCCCATTGTGCAGCAGCACCTTTGGCAAGTATCTTGTAGCATATGTCTGGACCAGTCAATGTCTCATGAGTGAATTTGGTGGATGGAAACTGTGTAGAAGCTCATAATATATAACTATATATAAATATGTGTTTGTGTTTCTTCCTCCACTGTGTGGCTATTAAAAAATAAGTACTGGGATCGATTTGTTTGACTAAAACCCTCAGGGCAGTGCTCTAGCATGACTGCCGTCCAATGATTGAAACAAGTAAAAGATAAAGATAGCCTTGGAATATTCAGCTACTTGCATGCTAATTCAATGAGCAGCAAGTTTTGTTGATTAAATGATTGGTTCTTCATTGTCAAAACTAACAGAGATCCATCTACTTACTTTACCATTGAAGGTTCCATAAAGAAGACTTGAACTCAATACTGTTGTCTATTGTTAAAAACATAAATAAGTCCACATGGTTTAAAGAAAGAAACTGTACGAAGACATTTTGTCTACCAAGCTGTACTAAGACATTTTGTCTGACAAGCTGTACCAAGATATTTTGTTTGCCAAGCTGTACCAAGATATTTTGTCCTTTTTTTAGATGGTCTGTAGGGCCCTAACAATAAGATAAAAACTATCAATCTTTTGGTCAATTATCTAATACTTTGTCAGCTCAACCATCTGCAATCTTCACTCTTGCTACTTATTTACTAGATAGTTTTTGCTTGTCTTGGTCACAAAAGCAGTACATCATAGAAAACAGGATACTTACTGTGGGTAGTCCCACAGTATTTTGAATCCATCATTTATTGATTTCCTTTGACCATTATATTTTCACATAGCAAATCCCTGTTAATGACTAGTATTTTGGTGTAATGCCTCCCCATCCCATCTTTCTTAATTTGTTGTAAGAATTAAAAAGAAAAATTGTCAGTCACTTCAGGATAAAAGAACAAATTACTTTAAGCTTGAGAGGAGAAAAATGGGTAAAATATATTAGCATTTTAAGTTAAGTCAACGGACTCCTGCTGAGGATGAAAACCGGATTACTTACTAGCTTATTTCACTAAATGAGTCTCTATCATTACCATTGTTCAATATGTTTACCATGCTGGCATAGGCTGGATGGCTATGCAATAAAGGATCAAAATTAGTTTGTTGCTGGGTTATTACAACATATGAATCTTCATTATAACCATCTCCATAGATTGGATGAATCTGTAGTATAGTATACCACTAATTTGTTTTATGTTTCATCTTCTTCTCTGTGAGGCCCACTACATATTAAGATCTGCTGTAAGCATATGGCACATTTATGCTCAGGTGGTATCATCCAAATGTATCATGTTTCAATATGAGGACAACCACTTTATATCAGTTGGTGTTTTTAGTGCCCAGTTTTGGCCTTAGTGTATTCTTAATCTCTGTTGATGACAAGTGAAAAAAGCTAGTAATGTTGTGATGCATTCAAGGATGACTATTGATGGTAGTAATAACAATTTTGTTAATACATTTTTATTTTCTTATTGCTTTGACATGGTGAAAGGGACTGTGCTACATTCTCTCTGAGATCATAGGATCGATGCAGTCAGTTTTCTTGCAAGTCAATGAATGTATGAAAAACATGCACAGGGAGGAAATTACAAATGGCTGACATTTTTGGAGGAAAGAACTGGGTGTAGTGGTTAGTGAGAGTTGTGATGGAGATAGTTGCAATATGAGCAAGTTGGTATTCTTATGTGGGAGTAGCATGAAACAAGCTATCTCTGAGTAGTAGCATTTGAAAAGATAGATAGAGAGAGAGAGAGAGAGAGAGAGGAGACAGCATATCTGTTAATCAGAGATTGGAGTGTTGGTAAGCATGAATATGTGGTTAACTGCATTTTCTTATATTTGAATTTTACTTTATTTTTATATTGTGAGTCATACTGCCAAGTAAAATGCACATACTAGTTGTATTTCACTTCAGTTTTGTTATCAGTTAATTAGACAATTATTTCATTTATTGGTTAATAGGTTTCTTAAAAGTTCTTTCATTACAACCTGTGGCCTTATGGATTAAACTTTATGACATGAACACAGCACAGAACAAGAAATGTGTGCTAGCACAGAGAAGTCGCATGAGTGACACATTGATAAACTCAGATGAAAGAACTTTGACAAATCAATTAATCAGTTAATAGATTAACTAATTATCTAAACAGATGATAATAAAACTGAAGTAAAATACAACTAATACATGTATTTAAATTGACAGCATGATGATCTGAAAATATAACAAGTGTTTCAACACATATATCACATCATGAATCTTGCAACTCAAATGTAAAAACGAAATTTTATTTTTAAAAAAATCTTATTTCACTAAATTTTGTCTTTCTTTATATTTACTGAAAACAATTTACTTTCAGCTTTACAAACAGACAGTCATAAAATTCAGTTACCCAATCTGGAAAACTCATTAGTTTCTGAAACCTCTGAACCTCAATCAAATGTGCACAATTGGTCGGTATTTTCAGTTCGAAATGCCCTGCAAAAGAACTCTGGTGTATACCAGCGAGGACTTGGTTTTGTTAAATCATCACAAATTTCATCCTCAACTGCCATTATTCAACAAGATAAACAACAAACTGAAACATATTCAAAAGATAAACAATTACAAGATAAGGTGAGATTCAATATATAATTAACTGGTCAGTTATATTTCTATCTAATTATTGTTTGTACCAGTATACTGGAAGATAGTAAGCTCTGTCATTTGACTCTGCATTGTGGATTCTATTTCTTGTTTAAGAAATCTTAAACTTCATATATGAACTATTTCTTATTACAGTCATCAGTCTGAACTGGGATTGGCTCCACTAGACTCATTTGTTATCAACACACAACATGAAAACAATACACTACAACAGCTCTGATTTAGCTAGTTGCATACCACTTTCATCCAAACCCTTAGCACATTTGTGTCTCCTCTCATTATACCCATATTGTGTGTTTTGCTCACTCAGGCACTGTGCTGACACCTATGCCCAATTTTCCCTAGCCAGAATGTTCAAGCTTCTGGAATCCTTTCCCATTGATGTTTTTCCTGTGAATGTTGGTTCAGATTGATTGCTTAAGCTTAACATCAACCATATCAATCTCACCAGCTAAAATCACAATCATCTAACTGAAAAAAATAACCCAATAGTTGATGTTGGTGTCATGTGAAAATACTCTCAGTACACTCTGTAAAATGATTGGTGTTAGGAAGGGCATCCAGCCATAGAAATCATGTGAAAATAGAACCTGCTAGTGACATATGATACCCCACCCTGTCTAGGAGGACAGTAACTTAGAATAAGAACTAACCCAAATTGTGATGACCTGTTCAACCCATGTTTACATGGAAATGAGGGTGTGGAATAATAATGAATGATAATGATTATTGTTAGAGTCATTTTCATTACCAGTTTCTATTTATTTCAGTATTAGATGTATCTACCAGTGGGATATCTGTCTTAATTAAGGGAGCAAAAATAAGATGCTGTAATGTTAACACTCATCTCTAGGTAACATCAGTGGAATAAAATACTTACAACCAATAATCCAAATTAATTCACAGAGTTAATTCAACAAGAATATGCTTCTGTCTTTTAGTTTATGGTTCTCCATTTTTATAAATTCACAAAAATATCTTGGTACCCACATTTCATTAGGTTTCCTTGATTTCAACATTCAGTTTTTTTTTTTACAAGCATAAGTTTACTGTCTGTAATTGAACATATACTGACACGTTCGCACATTGTCTGTTGGTGCTGGTACTGTGTTGCTAAATGCCCTTCATACCACTTAGTCACTCTATCATAAAATAAAAATGGCATTTATTTTGCTGCATTTTTTTAAAGAATTCTATGTAAGCACCCGAAACATGCAATTGGAAGGAAAAGTTGAGCAGTGGCTGTGGATGCTCTGAAAGTGTAGTTGTGAAACTAGAGTGAAGGACAGATTCTATGACACTAGTTTGCAAGATGCAATGCTGCATTGTAGTAAAATGTTGGGCCTTGAATGTTGAAGTGCCATATATATCTAATTAGTGGTAGGACTCAGAATCACACACACACATATGCAAGCCAATATGATCTGTAGTTGGCATCGTTATTGCCTATTTTTGACAGGAAGATATACTGAACTAATGTAATATACCATAACCTACCTAGTAACACAACAAAGCACCTACAGAGAATCTAAACTCACAGTCTATAAGTATGTAGCCCAGTACCTTATCCACCCAGTCATTCCACTCACTCATGCTCATACACACAAAGACATGCAAAAGTTGCATGCCAATTTTTGGGCCTTGAATGTTGAAGTGCCATATATATCTAATTAGTGGTTAGGACTCATGCTCATAAACACAAAGACATGCAAAAATTGCATCATATTTTTAAAATGTGAGTAAATATCTTTCTGCATTCTTGTTTGTTTACACAATCTTTATATCTAATTTGTGTGCAATTTATATAAATTGCTGCTTTTCTATTTTTAATCAAGAAATAACTTTATCTTTTTCATTTTCATATTTTGGCACTTACATTCTGAAAAAAAAAAAAATTAAATAAATAAAAGAATCAAGCCCAACTCAGCTCATCTGTTTCGAAACCTAACTATGATGTTTTCCCTCCATTAACTGGAATCCCATGTGTAAATGACAGAATTGCTTTTAAGGTAAGATATGATTTGTACATATGCACTATCTATATTTTTGAAACAAAATGTGACAAAATTGCTTCGACTATGAGGTTTGTTTTATATCTCACATGTTTCTTGAAAAATAGCATTATTGGTTATAGGTTTCTAATAAGTCAATCATAGATTTCCTGCCTTTCTGCCAATGAGGGTCACAGTAGTGTGTCTGTGCAACTCAAATGGAATAAATACAAGATATTTTTGTCTGGTGTACTGGCTTATCAGCTTCTGCACTCATGGTTATAAATTTTGATAATATATGCCGATGAAGGATATACACATGTATATGTATATGCCAGGTGATTTGAAAGTCCTTGCCATTAAATGTTCGTTGTGAATGGAACAATGTTCAGATCAGCCAAATTTTTTTTTGCCTTGCCTTTAATTGTAGCATCATGTTATTCATTTCAGTGGCACTGTTTTAATGTTAAATGCTGCCACCTCACTTCTATAGTGTCCTGAATATGTAAGCCCTGTCCCTTTAATCCTATTTAGTTAGATGTCTGTTTCATTATAGAAGTTGCTTATTTTTATTTTTCAGCTTGTTGAATATCTTATGTAGCCTCCTCCATCACTTTATTTCTGCCATGTGGCTTAGTCATTTGCAGTGTTCCCTCCCTTCCCATCCCCACCAACTATATTCTTTTTTTTTTTCTTTTATTTGTTTCAGTCATTTGACTGCGGCCATGCTGGACAGGACTTATTCTTCCTAAGCCTAATTCTTATTCTATTGCTCTCTTTTGCTGAACCACTAAGTTATGGGGACGTAAACACACCAGCATCGGTTGTCAAGCAATGTTGGGGGGATAAACACACACACACATACACATGTATATATCCATATATCTATGCCTTTGGTTCTATTTAAAAACATATTTTACTTTCGTTTTTAATATCTTTAAAAAAAAATTTTTTTTTTTAAGTAAAAAAAAGTTTATTTTATTTTATATTTTTCTCAGAGACTGGAAATTGGCCATGATTATAGTCCTGTTGTATCTGATTATAGAGTAAGTAACCTCTGAATCTCTTATATAGTTTATCAGATTTGTATATTATGCTTATGTAAGATATATTTCTAAGGAATATCAGCAATATTTCTGAGATTCATCACATTGAGTAAACAAGTTCTCTTTTTAATCATTTTTGTTATTTTTGCATGTTTTACCTCTTTTTTCTTTTTGTTTTGTTTATGGAAATAATCTCCATTTTTACTTGCTCAGTGCTCTTCCAACCGCTAGCCACATAATCTGTTTTTGTGAATCAGACTGGCTGAAGTTAGCAAGGTTGTTGTTTAGCTGTCAGCATTTCAGTTATGGCCATGCTGTCTTTTTGTTAGTCATCTCTCCTCTCATCATCCATGTTGCCGTGTTCAATCCAACCCTGTAGCCTCTGCACTAACCACTACTGCTAATCCTTCCTCCACAGAATGCCAGCTTTCTGGAGTGCTCTCCCTCCTCCTATCTTTCCTGCAGGTGTTGCAATAGTCTAAGCAGAATATTAATGGTATCTGTCTTAGCAGTCTCAGTCTATGAAGGATCTGAGCACTATCCCTCTCTCCAAACCCAGTAAATGCAATAAGAAAAAAAACTGTAAACAAAACTTTGGATAAAAGTTAAAGTATTGTATAACTAACGAGTATGATGTTAGCAGTGCCTAACTCAGATTTTTCTTTTGGCAAAACCTGTGTTTGTCTAAGTACATTGGCACTCGATCCAACAAGGAAATATTTCTCTCTGTCTCTGTCTATTTATCTCTCTCTTCTCTGCTGAAAATGACATTCTCAGCTTTGAAAATGACAATAAGCTCCCCTTAAACACACTCCTTTCAGAAATGTAAACGGGCCAGGGTCAGTTTTCTATAGTGTTAAATGGATGAGGGATAAACACTTTCCAACTGGATAGAATACTGGTTTCTCACAAATAGTTTTCTTTGTAGGGGTAAGTGAACTCAAAATTACAAGCTAATGACCATTTGTCAATTCCTGTGTGCTGCCTGTAGCAGTAAATTACATCAGCTGCAGTACCTGCATGCAGCTAGATTAACAGCCAAATATCACTCTAAAAAAACTTGGAACCTCCATCGAACTAGAATGTCAGTTCTCTATCTTGGGATAAATACCTTCCACTCTCCATCCCATTTGTCTCAGAATCCTTGAAAGAGGTGATAGACACTGCCCTTTCTCCAGTCTCAATGATAAAAGAGAGAGAGAGAGAGAGAGAGAGAGAGAGAGCACACATTGGATGATATATTCTGATGTCTGAAAATAAAACAAAAAAACAGGGTTATCACAGGTGGATTGTAGGTCTGTTTTATAAGAGCTGACCTGGGGTTAAACAACTTATGAGTAGGTATTTGAAAAGGATCTTGACCATAGACACAACACAGCACTTATAGCAAGTAGAATCCTTTACACTGGTTCTTCCTGTATCATATCACTATGGCTATTCACACTCTGATAAGATTCAGTGCCATTTCCCTAACTATGGTGAACAGAATAAAAAATAAGCAAAATGCAAATAGAACTAGAGATAATTAAAAGAAGGTAATAATAATGACAACAACAACAACAATAATCCTTTCTATTTTAGGCACAAGGCCTGAAATTTTGTTGGAGGAAGCTAGTTGAATACATTGACCCCAGTGTTCAGCTAGTATTTATTGTATTGACTCTGAAAGGATGAGAAGCAAAGTTAACCTTGGTGGAATTTGAACTAAGAGCATCAGGTGGATGAAATGCCACTAAGTATTTTGTCCAACGTGTTAATTATTCTGCCAGCTCATTGCCTTAATAATATTGATAATAATAATAATGTTTCAAATTGTGATTCGAGGCCGACAATTTTAGTGGAAGTGGGATAGTTGTGTATATCAACTCCAGTACTTGACTAGTGCAGAACATAAGTTGGAAGAAAAACTGCTAGATACTTTGTCCCATGCTCCTAACAGTAACAACAAAAATAATGATAATGATTTCAAATCTTGGCACGAGGGTAGGTATTTTGGGGGAGGGGTTGATTACATCAACCTCAGTGTTCAACTGGAATTTATTTTATTGACCCCAAAAAGATGAAAGGTAAAGTCAAACTTGGTGGAATTTGAACCCAGAATGTGAAGATGGATGACATGCTGCTAAGTAATTTGCCCAACCAACTAATGATTCTGCCTTAATAACAACAATGATAATAATAATAATAATAATAATAATAATAAACTAATACAAATAGCCACAAAACACGAGCAAAACAAAAACTGTTTTCAGTATTTAAGGAAGCTGACAAATACAAACAAGAAATCAATCTACCTAACAAATACGACGAAGGAGGAGGAGGAGGAGGAGGAGAAGAAGAAGAAGAAGAAGAAGAATGAAATCC
>NC_068985.1:122170788-122176077 GCF_001194135.2 Octopus bimaculoides
AAAGACCTGGAAATAGAGATAACTCGAATGTGGAATCTAAAAACAGAAACAATTCCTATCATAGTAGGTGCCTTAGGTATAATAAAAAAATATTCAGACAAATACATAACAAAAACACCAGGACTTACAAATATATATAACATACAGAAAATTGCACTACTGGGTACTGCACACATTCTACGCAAAACACTTTCAATACAGTAAACATAAGAGCACCACAGCAAACCACAGCACATACCCAAGGCGCACAGAACTGCGCTCGGTAGTGAAGTGAAAGCACGTTATAAAAATAAAACTACTGAACAATAATAATAATAATCCTTTGTACTAGAGGTACAAAGTCTGAAATTTGGGGGCAAGGGGTTAGTCAATTACATCAACCTCGATAGGATGATAAACCTATAAATTGTAGCACAATATGTTTGTATTTAGCTACAATAAGCTTCATAACGATTGCAAAGTATTATACAGATGATTAAGTTTGTAATGCAAAATTTAATATTTTGTTCTGATCATTTTGTCTTTTATGTTTTTAAAGGAAGCAACAATATTGGCATTTAAAGATGAAACCAAAGTGATAACTCTCAAGTTTCACACTTCTCATGAATGTAAGTTGTTTTACACATTTTCCAAACACATGTTGGTGTGTATTCATGAGCTCTGTATATTTGTCTGTAAGGTTTATGTGTGTGTTTATGTGAGGATGTATGTCTATGAATATGTATGTACATAAGGATGCAGGCATGGGTGTGTGAGAAGGAGTTTGCTTCTTATCACACACCCATAGTTTCAGGTTCAGACACACTGTGTGGTATCTTGGACTTGTGTCTTCTACTATAGCCTCTGACTGACCAATGTTGTGTAATAGATTTGGTAGATGGAAACTGAAAGAAGCCCATCATCATCATCATCGTTTAACGTGCGTTTTCCATGGGTTGGATGGTTTGACTGAGGTCTGGAGAGCCAGCAGCTGCACCAGGCTCCAATCTGATCTGGTAATGTTTCTACAGCTGGATGCCCTTCCTAACGCCAACCACTCCAAGAGTGAAGTGGGTGCTTTTTACGTGCCACTGGCACAGGAGCCAGTCAGGCAGTCCTGGCATTGATCATGTTCAGATAGTGCTTTTTACATGCCACCAGCATGGGAGCCAGTCAGGGGGCACTGGCGTCAATCACATTCAGATGGTACTTTTTACGTGCCACCGGCACGGGATATATATATATGTGTGTGTGGTGTCTGTCTATCTGTCTTTGCCTTTATATTGCATGGTGGTTTGTAAGCAAGTGTTGACATCATGCAAGCAGCAGCCTTAATTTCCAATCTGCTGATCATGGGAAAATATTACCTGACTTGAAAACAGGTGAGTGTTGGTGACAGGAAGGGCATTCAGCCATAGAATATCTGCCTGAACAAATTCTGTCCAACCCATGTGAGCATGGAAAATTGGGCATTAAACATTGATGATGATTGAGAAATAAAATTCTCTCATAAATTAATTACTACCAAAGGCTTTGCATTCTTTTAAGAGCATATTAACTGAGTGGTGCTTGTCCTCATCCAAACTATTAACTGTTTGTGGAAACTACATGTATGATGTATCAATCAGGTAAAATGGTTTTACTGGAAATTGCACCTACATTGCAAACTCAGTTTTCTGGGAGATTCTGTTGGGAGAGAGGACTTTTTAGTTGTGGCACACACAGCATTTCTAGAGATGATAGCATGATAAAATGCACTAGTCTGTGCTTGAAAAATGGCTGGTGATAGGAAAGGATTGCAGCCATGAAAGTTATGACAAGATGACAAAAAAATGTAAAAGTAATGAAGGAGACATGAACTTTTTTGGCCTCTGCAAAAACAATCCATATAGAAGAGCAGTAACATGACATATGTAATGACAAAGATGAATGCTTTTCTCTGTTGCTATATGTGCCTGATGAAGAAGGAATGTGATAAATGGCAAGACACAGAGACCTTTTCAACCGCTGACATACTGGAAAAATGTTTATAAGAGGTGATACATTCTATCTACAAACGTCATACACATGTATGCATATGTAGATATGTGTATGTAATGTAAATGTCTCCTAAGCTCCAACTAGCTTCTAAGAATCTGTGCTTAGTTAATGTTACTTTAATGTTACATGGGTGAGAGATAACTTTTACTCTAAATATGACACAAATCTATCTCATGTAGAAATTCTTTGTAGTTAGCTAAACTGAAGCATGTAAAATTAAGTGTAATGCTGAAATACAAAATATTTGCAATGAGTTTGAAATCAAGACCTTTGGGTTCATAATCCAAATACATATCCATTTAGTCATTCCACTTCTACATGTAGATGTGTGCATATGTCTCAATATAACGACTCCATGTTTAAATATGTGTGCGAGTATGGTTACATAGTTAAGGGATTAAGATGTTTGCTGTGAAACTGTGAGAGCCTGGGTTCAATCCCACTGGACTAATGTAAACTATATAGAAGCATGTTACATGAGACTTCATCATATGTCTATCCTCCTTATCACCATTTACTACATATGTTCCATGCTGGTGCGAGTTGGATGGTTTCACTACATTTGACTGGTCTGAAGATTACATTGTGTTCCAACATCTGCTTTGGCATGGTTTCTATGGCGAGATACCCTCCTAATATCAACCCCTTTACAGTGTGTACTGGGTGCTTTTTTTTTTTTTTTTTGTGGCACCACCACTAGTGAGGTTGCCATGAAACCTGCATGACTAAAGTCCCCTTTGACTGAGTAGTAAGGGAGGCAGCTGTATGCTATGGAATAAAAAGAAAGTAAAAGTATGAGAAAAGGGACCAAAACAGAATACATTTCTTGCTTTAGAAGAGCTATGTGGCTACTCACATTATACAAGACAGAGTGAGAGTGACTGAGATTGAGGTAGAAGGGGATGAAAATGGTGATGGTGTCAGGGTATACCCTCAAAGTGAGTAGAAATGAATGGGGACAGAAGTGAGTGTAGATACATAAAAGTGTATGGGAAAGTAAGTGATGATTAGAGATAGAGAATGGGTGAATATTATGATGAACAAGTTTTGGGGGGTAAATATAAAAGGTAGGGAGGAAGAAAGAGTTAGTGACAACTGTAGAAACTGGGTATGATTGAGGGGTGACCAATGATACTGACAAGTTAGGGAAGAGGCGGTGACTGGCAGTGCAGAAATGGGGTGGAGAGTAACAGACTAGTAACTATGAAGATGCTGTAGACAGGAGAAGGATGGGAGAAAGAGAGACGGATGATGTGGTTAGACAGTTTGTTAGAATGTGGGGCAGACATAGTGAACAGAAAAGAAGACAGATGTATGGTGGAGGAGGAGAGTTAATTTGGTGGATCAGTGTAAAATGTGGGTGAAAAGGACAGTATTAAGAATGAAGGGTGAATATCAGGATATTTCTGTTGGTATCTGTTTATATTTAAATTACAGCAGCAGAATACTACTGTTAAACAGAGGATGAGTGGCTGGGATGTTTTGAATAGGAAATTGGTCTAGGGAGCCTAGTTGTGTGTATATATATATATATTTATTAGGTTGTTGCACATGAAATGCCGTATTTGAAAGGTAACAATAAAATGTTTCAGAAGTGTTAAAGAACTGATTTATTTAATCAAAGTATGATCCATGTTCATTTATGATGTTTACCCAACGTTTCTCTATGTCATATATTCCATCTTTTAAAAAAAATTCCTCTTTTGCTGTGATAAACTGTCCGAATGATTCAATTACCTCTTCTCTATTTAAGAATGTTTTATTGCTTATGAAAAGCTCAAAATGCTTAAATAAGTGATGATCAATAGGAGAGATATCAGATGTTGCAAAATCTCATAATTCAGGCTTTGCAACTTTTGGACAGGAGTGTGAGGACATGCATTGTCGTGGTGCAAAATTGGGCCATCTCTATTCACTAGTCTGGGTTGCTTCTTTCTCAAATTCTCATGCATACAATCAATTCTCTGGCAATACGATGTTGCTGTTACCATTTTTCCTTGTTGCAAAAATGAATAATGAATAACTCCCTTCGCAGACCAACATACAGTGACCTCTAACTTTTTAGGGTGCAATGGTGGGTTTGGGTAGTGTTTAGGTAACTCTCCTGCATCTAATCACTGTCCTGTTCTCCTGCTGCTGTCAAAGAATATCCATTTCTCATCACAAGTAATGATTTGATGCAAAAATGGTCTTTTTCCAGTCAAGATAGCAATAAGGAGCATACTTTGAGGCGTCAGCTTTTTTGAATCTCGTTCAGTTGATGTGGAACAAACCTATCTGTTTTCTTGACTTTTCCAATTTTTTATGGGTGTCCAAAAACAGTTGTGCAACATGTTTGGAGTTCTGATGAAAGTTTTCGAACCATTATTCTCAGATTTTGTTCAACCAAAGCATTTAATCCATCATGCCAAATAACTGATTTTGGCCTACCCCTTGGTTTATTTTCAAGGCTATCATCTCCTGAACGAGAGCTTTGGAACCATTTTTGAACAGTTCTGATGTTAACAAAACCATTACCAAAGGCCCACTTGATATTCTGTAGAGCTTCTGCGGCAGAGTGACCCAGTTTGTACTCATATGAGAAAATCACTTAACATAGTTTGGTTGTTGTCATTTTCATAAGGTCTGTGGATACAAATTTTGTATACCAATATTGTTGGGAAAGAAAAAGAGTCAATATTAAATGCAAGGTATACGTAATTGAGCTTTTAAATGACTGAAATAACAAGTAATTGAAAATGCGACATTTCTTGTGAAACAACCTAATATATATATACAGGGGTTGGACAAAATAATGGAAACACCTTAAAATTTCAAACAAATTTATTTTAATATGGGGTAGGACCGCTTTTGGCAGTAACTACAGCTTGAATTCTATGAGGTATGGACTTGTACAACGTTTGAATTGTTTCCAAAGGAATTTTTGTCCATTTTTCAGCTAAAACAGTCTCCAGTTCTTATAGTGATGATAGTGGAGGATATCGACTCCTTACTTGTTTTTCTAAAATGCACCATAAATGTTCAATAATATTGAGATCTGGGGACTATGGTGGCCAGATAAGATGTTCAACTTCACTAGAATGTTCCTCATGCTATTCAGTAACAACTTTAGCTGTGTGAATTGGTGCATTATCATCCTGAAAAATTGCGTTTCCCACCGGAAACTGTTCCGCAACCATAGGATGAATTTGATCAGATAAAATGCTTAAATAGTCTTGACTATTAATTCTGCTATGAAGGGAAACCATTGGGCCGGTGGATTTCCAAGAT
>NC_068985.1:122176738-122183777 GCF_001194135.2 Octopus bimaculoides
TATATATATATATATATATATATATATATATATATGGTACCCGTGCTGGTGGCACATAAAGAACACCTTTTGAGTATAGGGGCCTCACGGAGCTAAAGTCACTAAGTTCCTTTCAAGCATTGGACCTCACAGAAACAAAGTGGCTGAGTTCCTTTTGAGTGTTGGGCCTCACGGAGGCAATGACCAAGACTTTTGGCATTATGTTGTGCTTGAGAAGAAAACCCATCAATCTGAGCAAAATTGCAGTTGTGGAAGATACTAGTGTCACGCAAATGGTACCTGTGCTGGTGGCATATAAAAGCAACCCCTTGTCACACAAATGGCACCTGTGCTGGCGGCACATAAAAGCATCCATTACACTCTCGGAGTAGTTGGTGTTAGGAAGGGCATCCAGCTGTAGAAAACCATGCCAAATCAAAGTGGAGTCAGTGCAAGCCTTCCAGCGTGTTAGCCCAGTCAAACCGTCCAACCCATCCCAGCATGGACAATGGACATTAAATGATGATGATAATGATTATATATATATATATATATATATATATATATATATATATATATATATATATAATTTAATGTGTACAAGTATACAGTTACAAGCTACATATGTGTATTGTGCTTCCAGAATCTGTTTCACTGAGACGAACTGCTCTTTTCAAGAACTGCATACTGTCAGTTGTCTTTGTTCTCTGTCACCCCTTCTGTGAAGTTCAAGGTCCTGAGACCAACCTACACCACTTTGCTGCTTGTCTTCCCAGGTTTCTCTCTTCTGTATGCTCTACCACATAACATGATCGGCACTTCTTTATACAGCTGTCTTCATCCCTACTCATTACATGTCCATACCTATGCAGACTTCTTTCTTACTCACTATATCTGAATCCTCTTTTATCTGCTTTTTCTCTTCATACACTTGTGCTTTGTCATTCATGCACGCTAACATTGCAGTTCTAACCCAAACATCATACAGCACCCTTCACTGTGAGGGAAAATACCTTCATTGCTAGCAGCCATAGAAACTGGTGTGCTCCCAGTATGTATTACTCTTGTGCATCTGTCATATATGAAGCTTACTTTCTCTGTTTGTCTGCCTGTAATGCCACTTCTACTACACCCCTTGTGTGTCCATAACTTTCATTAGATACAACACACACACACACACACACACACAGATAAAGGTTCTCATATCATCCATCACTTGTGTGTGTTCAGCCAAGTAAACTGAAGCAGTAAGTAAACTCTGAGGTTGAGATTGCACATTCCTAGCTTTATTTCATATCTAGGTGAAACTAGTGAGTATAAAATTGTATATTTTCTACCCAGAAACACAACTCAGCAAACTTATTCAGAACCTTTTATCAATCTAGAGTATTTTGTCTCTCCAGCTCTAAATCTAATTTCTTATTTTGGCAAAAGGCCAAAGATGTGCACAGATGTATGACAAAGTGAAAAGCTGTTGCTGTCACCCACAAAGAAGTATGACTTTATAACATGTATCACACTTTTGATAATTTCTTTTGGTGCCTATGTTGTTGTGAGTACATATCAGACAGCCTGTTGGCCTACCCACCCTTGACCCAACTGAACATTGAGTATGTGACAGCTGGAAGGAGAGAGGGCTGCACCAGCACCAGGCTGGTACTTGTAGATTGAAGCAACAGGAAGTGATGTGAAATGAAATAGTGCATTACCTGGCCCAGCAATTGTACCCATGGCCATGAGTTCTACAGTCTAACTACTAGGCCATGTGACTTATTATAATTGAGTGAATCACTTCCAAGTACATCTGCTACTTTAACTGTTTATCCTAAATTAAAGAAATGCAATGATGAGCCTAATGAGATTTGAATTCAGAAGATAGAAGATCAAGCTAAGTTCTGAAAGTCAATAATCCTGTGCTTTACCATTTATGTCATTCCACTGTCTTAGAATAAGTTATCGTAACTATTTCTAGTTTAGGCACAAGACCAGCAATTTTGGTGGGGAAGAGGCTCATTGATAACATCAAACTCAGTACTTTGCAACTTTATTTTACTGACCTTGGAGAGTTAAAAGGCAAAGTTGCCCATGACAAGATTTGAACTCAGAACATAGAAAAGTGGAAGAAACGCTGCGAGGCATTTTTGTCTGTTCTAACAGTTCTACCCATCCATTACCCTAATAAGATGTAATGGTAACATTCTCTTCTAGTTTCATTTATCTTTGATTTTATTATATGTTTATTTACTGCAATTTTTAGCGAAAAGAACTGACGGGAAGTTTGAATTGTGTTTTGAAGCTGAAGAAGTGAAAAATACTGAAGAAGAAACTAATGATGACATGGTATGTAGATTCTAGTTTTCGAAAACTCTCTTTTGAAAAGTTCAACTTGCAAAATCACTTGACTTGCAGCTTATTAAGATGAAATGCTATCTTCATGAATACATTCATGTCTCACATGGTGGACTAACAGTTAAATTGCATGTATGTGTTTGGATGGTATTTCACTTCCCATACAACTATATAGTTTGGGGTTCCATCTCACTACTTGGCACCTTGTGCAATGTCTTCTACTATAGCTTCAGGCCATTTAATGTCTTGTGAGTGAAATATAGATGTACACTGTGTGGAAATTGTTATTATATATATGTGTGTAAGTATATATATATATATATATATATATATATATATATATATACACACACACACACATATATATATATGTGTGTGTGTGTGTGTGTGTATGTATATGTATGTGTATATATATATATATATATATTTGTAAAGTGGTTGGAATTAAGAAGGGCATCTAGCTGCAGAAACCATGCTAGAACAGGTGTGGTGACGTCATCTTGAGGGTCTCCAGCACGCATGGGCAGGGTTGGAATCTTCTGGAAGGCCTGCCGTAAGTTCCCTCATGTGCATGCGCAGAAAACTAGCAGCAACAAAGTTCTCTTGTATCTCTGACTCGAGACACTAGCAGCTGAACTATGCAGACGTGTCCTCAGGCGCTCTCACTTTGCCTCTGCTGCTGACCTGAGACGCTCTGTATTTGACCAGCTCCGAGTAGCTGGAGTTCTGTGAAGAATGCCTTCACAAATTTGTGATTAAAACTGACTTTGCTGCTTCCACAGGTGACCTGGCTACTGATTGTCCCAAGTTGTAATTCTTATACAGACAAAATAAAGGATTGTTATTTGTTCGGATGTTTTGTTCCGATATTTTTCCTTCTAACATTTATGTAAGGAATTGTGTGGCACCCTTCCAGTGCCAACCTTTTCTGTTACACAGGCAATGGAGTTTGGGGAAGCCCCTGGTCCTACCAGCTCCTGTCAAACTGTCCAACCCATGCTAGCATGGGAAACGGACGATAAATGATGATAATGCTGGTGATGATATACATATATATATATATAGGTGTGTGTGTGTGTATTCCTGCTTGTCTTCACATTGTCATTCTAGGAGTAAAATCAGTGACAGTATTGTAAATTGTAAACAATATATCCTGTAGTTTGGCATTTTTCTTGTGTGAAGTTGGTAAAATAAAAATAATATACTTCAAAAGCAAGTAAGGTTGGTGGCAGGAAAAACATCCAGCTGTAGAATACTGCTTTTAATGACACTAATCTAACCCATTCCAACATGGAAAAAGTGGACATAAAATGATGTTGATAAACCTCTATCATGTTTAACAGAGTATTCAGTTGTTTCATCAACTGTTAAGTGGCTGAGTATTCCAC
Organism: Octopus bimaculoides; assembly: GCF_001194135.2. Taxonomy (NCBI): domain Eukaryota; kingdom Metazoa; phylum Mollusca; class Cephalopoda; order Octopoda; family Octopodidae; genus Octopus; species Octopus bimaculoides. The sequence continues at coordinate 122,180,455 of NC_068985.1, forward strand.
AGATTCATTTACGCTTCATTTTCAAGTTGAATGAGTGTAACACAATGTTTGACAAGGCTCGACTGTTGAGTTACAAATGCAAGCCATTTAACAAAATTCTTAACAGTTGCCTTTTGCTGAGTTTCATTTGCAAGGCTTGGGTCAACATGAGGTTACAAAAGAAGACACTTGCCCCAGATGCCATATAGTGGAGTCAAACCCAGGATCTCGTGTTTGCTAGGCAAACTTCTTAACCACGGAACTATGTTTATATTTTACATATAACTCATTGCTTACCCAGAATATGTAATATAGAATAAATCTGAGCTGTATACTTAACTTTCAAATAATATGGCTCACTGTTTATTATAACAAGCTGATTTCTTCAGAAATTCCTGCAACTTATAAAGTTGATAATTAGATATCTTTGATCAAGTAGATCTATGATCAAAGCGATGCTACTCATGACAACTACATCACTCAATGTGTCCCTTTTTTGTAAAAGAAAGAGTAGGGTATGATTTCATCAAAAGTTGTCTGCTACTTCATGCAGGTTGACTGACTGTGTAGAGGCTCCCTAAATGTGTAGCAATGGCGGTGATGGTGGTCTCAGTATTTTTTCATGTGGATCATACTCAGTTTGTTCCTCTTCAGTTTCTGCAAAGCTTTTACATTGTGTTTCCGTATTACCATTTGTAAACTATGTGGCTTGCAGCAAAAGTAACAATACTCTGAGAACAGATAGAGAACCCAATAAAAAAAATTACATAAAAGTTTCAGGAAATGGATGAATGACGAATCTCAATCTCTCTCTCTCTCTCCTCTCTCTCAGGGATATGATAACAGTCTGTTACAAGTAACATCCTACATTCTTTGAGGCATACAGAACTATTCTCTGTGCTACTTTGAAGCTCATTATCTGGAAGTTATAAGTCAAATATTTTCTCAATTTCACTCTCTACAGAAAGGTGCAGAACCTCTTGTTTGCATCCAGAGATGTAATTTCTACTGCATTCAAATAAGTTGCATTCTTATGAATTTGTAAAATCAAAGATTCCTTATTTTTCCCAGTACAGACACACCTTTACAAGTTCTTATTCACTTGCAATTTGCCCATTACACTTAAAAATATCCTCCAGCTATGCTTTCAGGATATAATTACCAAATCTGTTTCAGTGATAAAATGGTGTTTCTTCTGTTAAATTTCTTTCTTCATCTAGTCTGAAGTATTTTTGAACATCAATATTAGTACAATTTGTATTTCATTCGACTCTTTATAATTGTATTTATATTTTTTATTGCAGGAAACTGTTCCCTTCAGTACTCTTATGGAGGTAAAGCTACTGTCCAAGTCATAACTTGAAGATTATTATTATTTTTATTTTATTATTATTATTATTATTATTATTATTATTAATTTTGATGATTTATTTTTATATGGCAATATATGTACATTATTGTAAAAAGTTTGTATAATATTAAATTCTACACTACATCAACATGGTGTTATATTTTACCTTCTTTAAAATATTTCTCCCCCCACCCCTTCACTCTCTGTGGACTGATGGAAGCATTTACGGCTAAATGGATGAATATTGGATGGTTTTTCCTCTGGCGTAACATAGTGAGCTGGTTGAGTATAGGACAGTAAAGGTTTAGTAAGTTGTTTGTTTTCTATTTACAATTATTAGTTGCAGTGACAGATTTCTCTGGCTGCATAAAGAACAGACCTCATGACATGTATGTATGATATGGGCAGTGAATGCAGATTTTCTGTGAAAGGTGGACTGGAGTAAGCTAAATAGGGTTCATTTTCATAAATAATACAAAAAAATTCTCACTTTTAAGTTGTTATGAAATTAACAATGCTGAAAGCTACAAATACTCTGAACATGTACACAGAAATATAATGATTAACACAATGTATTTGTGGATCGCTGGGTTACCATAGTTTAAAAGGTATGTGTGAAGAATCTTTTAGGAATCATTACTCAAGTAATAATTCACTTCCTAATATTTTAGAAAGAGGAATATTACAGCCTTATCTAAACATGGCAATTAAAAGAGCCACGCCGAGTTTAAAGTATCATGATCAATTTTAACATTTAGTAATAACTGTATCTATAGCCATCTTCTTTGTAACCTCTATAATGAAGAAAAATATCAAATCTTATTTAAGACAGGTATTTTCAAATGAAAAATAATGACTGAATTAGCAAATGTTGTCATAGAAATATATTTTTAACCAACTTTATAGAATAGTTGAAGTTAGTTAAAATAGATGTAATTAAATTGTCATGCCAGTATTTCAGTATCTGCCATTCTTGGATAGAACCGAACAACAGAATGCTACTATAACACTATATCAGCCACACTGGAATTACTTCTACCAGTCATTGTCCAGATTGAAACTAGATTGCAAAATTTAATGCTTTACTAGTCATGAAGCCTATATAATTCTAACTGATCACAAAGAGAACTCCACTATTAGCTCCAGTCCTACTGAGAGTAAACTTGGGGCGGTTAGTGAATATATTTAAATGGAATTAATGAGAAAATTTGAAAAGCCATTAGTTTATGACATTGGAATACTACCAGTACTGTAGTTAATAGGTTAAGTAAATTTAGAGAAAAAAATAAATGGAAGTTCACCCAATTGAATTTTATCCATCCATTTCCAAAAAATCTCCTCACTAATGATTAGAATTTAGAAGAGCATATTGTACTGTAAACAGTGATATTTATACATAGCAGAAAAAGCCCTCTTTTGAACATGTGGCTGACATGGGTATAACATTAATGATCCATTAGATATTAGCATGGATAGATGGTTAGACATTTGCAAGTTCATATAATATTCTTTAGATATGTTCAAATTTAGATTCAATATCTTAGACATAAAATTGTATAGAGATGTGGCATGGCTGTTTCTGACTAAAACAAAAGTAGAAAATAGGTAATCACTACATTTAAGAAGTTATGATTTATTACAGTGGTTATGAACATAAGATGTTATCTTAGATATAGGCATAAGTCTGACATAAAACAGAAGATGTTAATCTTAGATTTAGGCATAAGTCCTACATAAAACAATGAAATTTCATGTACATCAATAAAAATTCTAATATCTTCAATTATCTTTAAGTATGTAGTCTAATCAGCAACATCATCATCATCGTTTAATGTCCGCTTTCCATGCTAGCATGGGTTGGACGATTTGACTGAGGACTGGTGAAACCAGATGGCTACGCCAGGCTCCAATCTGATTTGGCAGAGTTTCTACAGATGGATGCCCTTCCTAACGCCAACCACTCAGAGAGTGTAGTGGGTGCTTTTTACGTGTC
>NC_068985.1:122183787-122185319 GCF_001194135.2 Octopus bimaculoides
ATCATCGTTTAATGTCCGCTTTCCATGCTAGCATGGGTTGGACGATTTGACTGAGGACTGGTGAAACCAGATGGCTACGCCAGGCTCCAATCTGATTTGGCAGAGTTTCTACAGCTGGATGCCCTTCCTAACGCCAACCACTCAGAGAGTGTAGTGGGTGCTTTTTACGTGTCACCCGCACGAAGGCCAGTCAGGCGGTACTGGCAACGGCCACGCTCAAAATGGCGCATTTTATGTGCCACCCGCACAAGAGCCAGTCCAGGGGCACTGGCAACGATCTCGCTCGAAAATCCCACAAAGGCCAGCCAGGCGGCACTGGCAACAGTCACGCTCAAAATGGTGCATTTCAAGAAATTCTAACATAACCTCAAAATAAAATCTCTTTCAACAGAACAGCAAATTAAGGTAATGAATCAGAAAATAATGGCTTTAAAGGAGAAGATCAGCTTCATATTCGAAGTAGAACAACCTACATGAATTATTTCAGTTTGGTACTTACTTTATCAATCTTTATTTGCTGAACCACTAAATTATTGATCATAAAAGAACACAGCATAATAACGCTTCTATTGCCATCCCTCACATACTTTCACACTTATCTCATCACCCACCTTTTTGTCTACCTGTTAATGCCTATCACTTGCCTTGTCTCCAACTACCTCTACCTGTCCTTGCCTTCTTCCTATCAAATTTTTGTTCCTTCCGCCCTCCCACTCATTCTGGTTCTTCTGACATTGTTCTCTCCTTTCTCTGCAATACTCCCACCCACCTAGTTACTGGTGCAAATATTTATGCCCTAATTTATCAAGTACACTTTGTACCTATTTTAACTTTCCCATTCCCACATTCCCAGCTCCTTAATAACCATTTTTGACCTTTCTGTTGTCATCGTTCTTTTTTGCAAATTTACATTTACTATATACAAGGATCGTATTCCACCTACAGTTCACACCATAAAGTGGTTAACAAAATGAACAGAGAAAGTGTAGGGTTATGTGGTCCTTCTAGCCCTGTCTCATTAATAACTTTTCAACCTCTCTAGTGTTGGTACTATGAGAGAATGCACCTCATACATTCTGTAAAGTGGTTGGCATTAAGAAGGGCATCCAGCCACAGAAACCAAGCCAAATGACTTGCAAGTGTACCTAGACTTTTGGAACTGTAGATCCCAATGTGAGGCAACTTGGACCATGATGACCTGTCCAACTTAACCTAGCATTGAAAGCAGTTGTAAAATGAATTACAGCGTGATGTGCTGCTTGACTGGTCCCCCCTCTCTCTCTCTCTCTCTCTTTATATATATATATGATGATGATGATGATGATCTTTTCTCCCGCCATGCCTCTGTCTACCCCTCCATCCTCTCTCTCTCTTTCGTAGTTTTTCCTTAAGGTCTTCAGGTTCTGGCTATATATAAATGAGAAACCCATTCTAAATTATCTCGCTGTCATACTACGACGAAATCTCCAAGATGCAGATAAGATAGAGATTTTTTTATTTATTTACGGCCTCAAACATCTCATAATACCTTC
>NC_068985.1:122191051-122197736 GCF_001194135.2 Octopus bimaculoides
TTACAAAAATAATAAAAAAAGGAAAAGTAAATGACCATCCCCAAATTTAACAACATATAATATATATGAAACAAATGTATCATGCAGGGATTGAAAGAGAGTGTAATTGAAATATAGTGATAGAGAATGAGGTGAAGAGATGTATGTGTCAAGCATCTGCTTAACAACAAAACGGCTGTGCTGTATCTATAATGTCAGAAAGGAGAGGGAAAATATCACTGTCATTTGTTTCAAATAAATTTTCTGATACTGAAAACAGTTACAAAAGTAGCAAGCAGAACAACTGCTAAGTGACAAAACCAATGAAGAATCCCCTAGTTTGACACTTTGTAAGTCAAGTAACTGCAACATCGGCAGCGCAGTCAACAAGAACAACAGCAACAGCATAATGGGAACATGGGTGGATTGAACTGCCACCACCAATATTTTAACCACTTCAACAGCATCACCAAATTTTGATGACACCATCATTATGGCAACAACAACAAGGAAATACTGCAAAGCTGTTTCAAACATTTCATTTATACCAGTAGACAGTGAATCATTTAGAAGGGCCCAAGACTTGGTCAATACACACATTATGTAGATATATCTACTACATATGTGGGAAATTCTGTCTGTGGGTGTGTTTGCAGAGTTGTTAGCTAATTCCTCCTACATCATTTTATCAATTTTGATGAAATTTGACACATGTGTAGAACTCATGTCTGGAAACCTCATGGCATACTTAGATTGTTGAAAAAAGTCGATAATAGTCCCCCTGGAAGGGATCCTTATATATATCTAATATATTGTATTTTAACAGCCAAGGGAAATAACCTATGCATTTTCCTAAATTATTTGGTATAAATCAAATTGAGTATGCTTATTTCATAGTATTTGAACTGTTATCTCTGAAAAACAGGCATGAACTCACGCTATCACCTCTCCAAACAATGAGGAACTTTTGATGATATCTTCTTACATAAGGAAAATACTGGTGAAGATGAAGATCAAAGGTCATACCTATGCAACTGTGCTCCCAACGACTTTGTTTCCTGATAACTTTTAGGAAAATGGATATTTTTAATAGAATTTTCTAAAAATACATTATAGATGGTGTAGATTTCATTTATATCAGAATTTAATGTGAAAAAAAAGAAAACTGATGTGCACACACATACATACTGACACACATCACATTTAAAAAAAAAATTCAAGTTTCATTTTGTAGATATATATGGGATGTGTCAGAATGTATGTGCGCTCACCCAACATTGCTTTTTTGTTTTTTTCAAATCAAATTCCAATATATTCAGAATCTTCACCATCTGTTAAGTATTTTTAGAAAATCTTATTAAAAATGCCCACTTTTTCTGGAAGTTATGAGGAAACAAAGTCGGGGAGAGTGATGCATTTTCACATGCCTGTGAAAGCTGTTTCACCAGAATAAACATAACGTCCTTGCTAGTCGCCATAAAAAGTGATGAAGATGTGAAAAGCATCCCAATAGAGCAACATTTTACTAGGAGAGGAGATGGTTAGTTATTGGCATGAAGACACAAACAGAACTTGAAGATATTGAGAAAATACACGACCACCTCATACTCTTAAATAGTATGAAGCTGTTAGTAGTAGTGGGTGGTAGAAAACCGAGATGCCATATATGCAGTGCCACTACATATCTAAAAGCTTCTGTCCACAAAAACAGCAGACATATGGCAGCCTTGTACTCCTTCCACTGCACGACCAAAACAAAAGCATGAACAATAACGAAACCAACACAAAAAAGAACAAAAAACACAATAAAAAAGCTGAAACCGCAGCAGTTGCAAAAGCAGAATAAAGAACAAAATAACAACAGAAGCAATCGAAACTCCAACTAAAGCAACAAGACCATCAGACATCTCTAGAATGACAAGAGAACTTGCAATCAAATTCTACTCAAAAGGAAACAACCAAACAATAATTTTCCTGCAAAACACAAAAACAGCCATATTCACAGTCCTACACTCACTTTCCTCTTCAGCTATCACAGAACAGAGCTGGCTTGAAGTGAGAGCTAGTGTAATCAAAGAAGTGCCAGACATTTCCCAAGATCACAGCTCACTGATATACACACAATCATGAACTTAATGATGACGACAACAACAACTTTAACAACTCAAATGAAAATCAAAGATACAACCATGTTACAAAGAAAAAGAGAGGAAAAATCTCGATCACAAGAAAGTACATTGGATTGGCCCTCCTACATCAACTTCACTGTTGTTTGGAAGAGCAACACTGAATTAACAGAAGATGTGATCAATAATAAGAATATTCACACCAATGGGAGAGGTTTAGGACCATCCACCCAACAGAAGTCTTTATAAAAACTGACTCACAAACATCAGCCTAAAATAGTTACCCTTTTAACGTTAACTTTTTAGAAAAACTATCAATTGCATGTAACAAACTTCAGTTTGACATTTTCCCTGAACCAATGACGAGGACAGATCTAGTGTCCTTCTTTGAGGCCAGGGGGAATAAACTCACCGTTTTCTTTCTGTGACAAACATGGCTGCATTGAGAGTGGGATTTGTACATGAAGTGGTCAGCTTGGAAGCGAAATCACTTGCTCAATTATTTCAAGTCACTAGGCATAGATATGGTAGCCATCAGCTGATAAACTGACTCGTCCCACACACGATAGAAGTCGTTCGACATAAGCCCACAGGTCGGAAATGGTGGGACACCGTACGAGTGCGTGCAGAGCGGTTTCGTCGCTCTGTCCACATCTCGGGCAGGTTGACCCCGTATTTCTCGAGTCGTGCCTGTAGAGCTTATCCCAATAGCACTGTCAGGCCAGGGATCTCTGGAAGTTGTCCATAGGTCCCGGCCCGAAAGTCGTCTTGAACAAGCGGGTCAGGTATTCCTCGTCGACGCCCAGGTTCATCCAAGATCGTCGTCGTACCTCCCCTCCACTAATCCCCTATAAAATGCTTTGGTTGTGTTGCATTCGCTCAAGGTCGACCCGGGACAGCATAGTTGCTCGAGAGCAACGCGACACTCGTGGTGAAAACACAGTAACACATTTTGTAATTTCATAATTAATTTGAATACATTTAGTGATACCTACCAAATTGTCCTTTTTTCTCTGAACATTCTACAAATTTTGAGAACTAATGTCACCCTGCAGGAAATGCTTCTTCCTGCTGTCATATCTAGCGTTCAAAAAACACCACCACTTGTTGAATATACATTTACTAAGGTCTGTGGTTATTGCAGGAAGGTTAAATTGTCTGAGGTAGCTTTAAAAGAACAAGAAACTATACTTTATTCACAACACACAAGTTTAAATAGCAAGGTGAATACCGAGAGAATCCCAATGCTATCTCGTAAGCTACTATGCAGCTGTTAGTCGCCAGAAGTAAAAAGGAAAAAAATGGGACGATACATTGGATAATGGGATCCTGTTCAAAACGGGGGCACCAGTATTTTCTTAACGAAACACTTTGAAACTTGGGACACTGGTAGAATGTGTCATATAAAACATCTTTTTCTCTTAGTCTTCTTAACAAAAAAACCTACATCGCAAGTTATTTCATGTTAAAGTTGTCGTATTTCTGTAATTTCAACCAATGACTGACGTCCATTCAGCCGGATATTATTAAATGCTGACTATGTAAACAAATGATGGCTGAAGCATATTGGCAGTAGGGTTAGGGTTAGGGTTAGGCAGTAGCTAATAAACCTTTCATACAGTTCAGGCAGATGTTAACGAAATAAACACGCGTGAAAGAAAATGAAAAAAGCAAATGTTGTACACATACAGTTCAGGCAGATGTTAACGAAATTATAAATGGAGATTAAATACGCTTTACACCGCTTAAACTTCCAAAGGAGTAAGTGTAAACAGCTGAATACTTGTCAGTGATTGGTTGAAATTATCGAAATAAGACAATTTTTTACATGAAATAAATTCGAATACAAAATTTTTTTTCTGTTCTATAACACAAAATAGATAAGTATACGAAGTTTGAAAGTCTTTCGGTACCCAAAACACTACATAAAACATTAATGAACACTGGTGCCCCCGTTTTGAACAAGATCCGGATAATGGAGTCCTACATACGTTACCTCTGAAAGAAAAAGACAGGTTTTAATTTAAGTTCGATTTAATCGAACAAATGACTGTCCGCACACTGGTGAATAAAAATTGCTGAATTGTCGTGTGAAGTGAATTAAGTTTGTGGTTTATAGCATAGAAGCATAAAACTGCTGCTGATTGGTTATGAATGTGTACATGCATATGGTGTGTGTGTGTAGGGGCGAGCACGCGTGTATGTGTGTGCAAGTGTAAGTATGTATATAAATGCATATATTTATATGAGTATATATATATGCGTGTGTGGTGCCTCTTGTTACCCAGTACAACCACCTCTATGGTCCACAGCCAAGCCTGCTTGAGTGAGTAGGGTGGTTTTAGAACACTTGGGATGTCCAGTGGCATGTATTTGAACACAAAAATATGCAGGTATATCAAATACCATACAACATAAATTCTTGGATTATTAACATTATCTCTGCCTTGAGAAAATATAACATAATTATCAAATGGCAGTTAAGGACCAGTGCTACTTAAAGAGGGGAGATAATCTCAAGAATAAAGAATTTTCCAAAGTTGATATGCCATTAAGAAAAAGGAGAATCAAATTGTCTTTCAGACAGTCATGGATAAGAATTTATGTTGTATGATGTTCGATATACCTCTGTTTGCCTAAATTGTTCAGATATATCCCACCAGCCACTGAGATATCTCTCTTAGTTCATTTTTGTTTAAACTGCTTTTTCTCTATCAGTCTACGAGCCTTGGCTACTAAAGATAAGTTTGGATCATTGTAGTGATTTCGGTTATTGAGTCAGAAACGCATGTACACAACTATGCTGTTATCTCCAGGCATTAAATAAGTTCTTTTCTTTAATGGTATGTCAACCTTGTGAAGGTACATGGTATAGGAAAGTTGGTTATACATCATTAGATGTATACCTGACTTTCCTATATAAAATTAAGAATATAACGGAACGCTGAACTCCAGACTATCAACTTAAACAACATTTATTCAGGTGGTAAATATATACATCTTTAGCTCTTGTTTGTTGTTACAGCTTCTGTGTGTGTGAGCATAGTTGTTGGGACGTTGTTATGTAGATGTGAGCGAGCTGTTGAGTGTAAGTCCAAAAGATGGAGAGTGACAGCTATACACGTAACGAGACTGTCTCCAGGTTGGAATGTTGGAGACACTGCTTGACACGTCCATGCTCTATTGCTGGCCAGCAAGAAAGAGAATGAATTGAGCGGGAACGCTTGGTTGTTGAATTGCACGCATGCGTGAGACTACACATGCGCACAGCGTTACTACAATGGCTTAGTGCATGCATGGGCAACCTGCGGCCCACGACATGTTGTTGTGTTGCCCTCGACGAGTTTGTAGACTACTAGTTTCGTACTACGACAAATAAAATTTCATACTAAGACAAATAAGCTTTCATAATAAAACAAATAAAATTAAGAAGAACTGCAAAAAATTCAGTGTAAAATGAGCAAGTAATATTTCATGCATGTGTTTTATCATGCGGCCCTCTCCCACTTAGAAATGGTACGATGCGGCCCCCAGTTGACGAGAAGTTGCCCATCTCTGGCTTAGTGGTTAGGATATTCAGCTCACGATCGTAAGGTCATGGGTTCCATTTCAGCGATGTGTTGTGTCCTTGAGCAAGACAACTTATTTGACGTTGCTCAAATCCACTCAGCTGGCAAAAATGATTTGCACCTGTAATTCAAAAGGCCAGCTTTACGCGTGTCTGTTGAGTGCTCAGCCAATTGCACATTAATTTCACAAACAGGCTATTCCGTTCACCATATCAACTGAAGCCCTTGTCGCCAGAGTACCAGTTAAGATTTCACCATTGGAGAAGACTTGATTCTTGAGATTACCTGCCCCTATCAAGTAGAGCTAGTTTTAATTGCCATGAGATAATTACAATATATCTTTTAGAAAATTTCACATATATATATATGTTGATACGCCATAAAGCTAAACTCTTCATGCACGGGGAACCTAGGGTAATCCCGTAAACCAGCCTTCCCTGTGTAGAATGCTGAAAAGTAACACACGAGTTGATATGTATTAAGAAAATAAGACAAGGTAGAAAATGCTAAAATAATTTTATCATCAAATACATTTTGTAAATGTTAGTACCGGTTTCTGTTACAACCACAACAGGTCACTTGACCATTAAAGAAGATTCCACGGACAGCACTCATACTCCCGTCTTTTTCTTTTCTTTCTTCTTTTTCCTTTTCTTCGGATCTTGTTCAAAACGGGGGCACCAGTTTTCATTAATGTTTTTGGTACCAAAAGACTTTCAAACTTCGTATACTTATCTATTTTGTGTTATAGAACGGAAAAAATTTTTTGTATTCGAATTTATCTCATGTAAAAAATTGTCTTATTTCGATAATTTCAACCAATCACTGACAAGTATTCAGCTGTTTACACTTACTCCTTTGGAAGTTTAAGCAGTGTAAAGTGTATTTAATCTCCATTTATAATTTCGTTAACATCTGCCTGAACTGTATGTGTACAACATTTGCTTTTTTCATTTTCTTTCACGCGTATTTATTTCGTTAACATCTGCCTGAACTGTATGAAAGGTTTAT
>NC_068985.1:122198386-122202676 GCF_001194135.2 Octopus bimaculoides
AAAAAAAAAAAACAAAAAAAACGTCCTACGTATTTGAAGACTATGGAAATATTTACAAAACGTTTCATTTAATTTTTCCTTCAATTTAATTATTTTTTTTTTTTGTTTTATTCCTAGTCGAAAAGACTGAAACCGGTATTAATCCTTACAAACTGTATTTCATGATAAAATTATCTTAGCATTTTCTACCTTGTCTTATATATATATAAACTTAGAAACTTAGATTTGTTTCGACCAAAGATTGGTCCAGGCCATGTCTAATTTAATAGCACCACCTGATAGGATTATCTAAATCCATCCTTTTTACAGTCAAGTTTTCTTTATGGTCCATTCAAGTAATGAGTTCTTATTGAGTGAGTTGTATCCAGGTATGGGTGGCTTGTCTGATATTCTTTGAAGAAAGCTGTCTAGACTCCATTTAAAGCTGATAGGATCCTTTTCCTCTTTTATCTGTTTCAGGACAATGTTAAACATAGCAGGGCCTGTTGAGGAAAAGAAATTATGCCGCAATGTACCTATTCGTTGTGATTCTGAATTGGGCAGGGGACGTATGGCTCGTGGTCCCAGCCTTGGATGAACCTTGAAACTAATGTTCAGGTCGTTTGGGCTATGCTGGCGGTATATTTTCCACATTGTACAAATGATGTACCGCTTGCGTTGGCGCTGGAGAGAGTAGAGCTTCAAGGCTTTAAGGCGGTCCCAGTAATCAGAGATCTGTCATGCCTTCAATTCGTTTGGTGAGTGCCCTCTGGGGTGATTCAATCCTCGAGATGTTTTGTTTTGTGTGGGGAGACCACAAGGGGCAGCAGTATTCGAGGTGTGGCCGTACAAAGGAGGAGAAAAGTGGAATGATGACACCATGTATATATATATCCCGAGCGTTAAACTAATACATCTGTTTGTTGTTTACACACCCGTCTTCGTCTTTTGTTTTTTTGTAAATTCTCACTATATATATAATATATATATATATATATATATACAACACATATAGCTAGATAGTACATGTGTGTGTGCGTATTTGAAATCACTCTTAAGTCAGGCTCTTTAGGCCAGAGCTTATTTTAGTTCGCCAAAGTACTTGAGCGTCTGTCTGAGAGTCAATGCCATAGCGAGATTGTATGCCCTCAGGACAGTCCTTTAGTTCGATTTCTTTCGCAGGGCCCCGGCTGCCTCAGGACCACCTCCCATAGCTACGCTACAAATGAGAATACAAGATTGCCTCCTGGATGGTATGCGAATTCATCATAGGATTAACTTCCATTCAGCTGCCACTGGTACACACAGAGGCATATTGATGAGGTCACGTGTAGCAACAAAAGGTTTTTAATAAACAACTGATTGATTGTTTGACCCACTGATTATGCAAGCGATTGATTAGTTGGTTAAATAACTAAATTAAATAATAAGGAAGCGAAAACGAACTTGTGCTTGTGTTTATTATCAGCGTAATGACCCTTCAAGATACAACAAAGTCCGTGTGTCATCTTGTTTCAGTCATTGGATCGCGTCTATGCTGGGGCATTGCTATGAAGGGTTTTAGTCGAACAAATCAACCCCAGCACTTATGTTTCTAAAGTCTGCTACTTCTACCGATTTCCTTTGCTGAACCGCTATGTTACGGGGACGTAAACAAACCAACACCGGTTGCCAAGCGGTGGTGATGCAAACACATAGCTACACACACACATATATATATATATATACGACAGACTACCTCACAGTTTCCGCCAATCAAATTCATTCCTAAGGAATTGGTCGGCATGAGGCTTGTACAAGGCACTTACTCTCGATGCTGCGTAGTGTGGATCTGAACCCGAAACGATGTGGTTGAAACGCGAGCTTCTTAACCACGATCATGCTTCACCTAAAGTAAAGGATGCCTGCATGGAATCGAAATCACATCCTGTAAAGGGCGGGGATACCACTATATATATATATATATATGTATATATATATAAACCATATGGTTCCGGGTTCAGCCCCTCTGTGTAACACCTTAGGCAAGTGTCTTTTTCTATAGCCTCGGCGGGCTGACTAAAGCCTTATGAATGGATTTGGTAAACGGAAACTGGAAGAAGCTCGTTATATATATATATATACTTGTTTCAATCATTTGACTGTGGCCATGCTGGTGCACCGCCTTTAGTCGAGCAAATCGACCCCAGAGCTCATTCTTTGTAAGTTTAGTACTTATTCTACCGGTCTTTTTTGCCGAACCGCTAAGTTACACACCAGCATCGGTTGTCAAGCGATGTTGGAGGAATAAACACAGACACACACATATATATCCATATACGACGGGCTTCTTCCAGTTTCCGTCTACCAAATCCACTCACAAGGCTTTGGTTGGCCCGAGGCTATAGAAGACACTTGCCCAAGGTGTCACGCAGTGGAACTGAACCCAGGACCATGTGGTTGGTAATATATATATATATATGTGTGTGTGTGTGTGTGTGTAGGGAAAGAGAGATTAGATACTAACTCGTTGGAATGAATATAAATAGAAAATGGTAAATGTCCTCGTGTTAGGTTCATCTAGATGTTATCATAATTTAATCTATATTCTCAATAATAGGTTGCTTACAGAACATAAAAAAAAGATAAAGACTACGTAAAAATTGCCGTTATATTGTTCTGTACACCTGAGATGCCAGCATATTTATCAGTGCATGCTTAGATACACAAAGTCATGGCTCGGTTTATGAGCTAAGCGAAGTATATTGCCCATTTGATAAATTAAGTATCAGATACCTACAATCATTTGATCAATGAATTTTTTTTTTTTTATCATAATGGAGTCAGAAATACGTGATTGTTTAACCGTAACCAATTATTTTGATGTGTCGAATAGCCAAAATCTTTACTGGAATTTTGAATATGAAAAGACAGTACATTTACATAAGTACACTATACAAACGTATGTATTATAAATAGTCAATTCTATTTGTTTGTTTTATATTCAAAATTCCAGTTATGACTAGCAATTCGACACATTTACCTAAATATGGCTGTATAAATTAAACAACCTCACACATCCTATTCCATTCTGATAAAAAAAAAAATGCAATTAATTGGTTATAGCTATTTGGTACTCAATTTACCTACTGGCCAGTGTACTAGATACTTCGTTTACCTCATAAACTAGCCACTGAGTATAAAGAAGGTACTCTAAATCACATTTCTTCGTCTCTCTTATCGTTTGACGACTTTCCACGTGACTCCATTCCAGCATACTACAGCTAAGGCTGAATATTCGTGACCCTTTCTGTCCAGGGGAAAATGTAGGTCGGTCATTCGTTTAACGCATTGCCATTAACGCCAAGTTTTCCATTATTTTGTCTCTCTTGTTTTTCACTTTAAATCTAATAAGTGATACATGTCCTTCTGCGTGTAAATCCATCTGCTGACCAACTGAACAGTTTATATTTATCATCATAAGCAATTTTCATTTCATTGTTAAGTTGTTAGAACAAAAAAAAAGACGATTTTGAGATAGGGAATGTCCTAGTTGCTTCGATAGAAAGACGTAGTGAAACAAAACGGATTGTAAATGTGTTAAAGGATCTAGTTGTTTGTTTGATTATAATATTTTACTTTGGTTGACGATGGCAGAAGGTGTAAAAAGCATATCAATGACTTTTCTTTTTTTTTTTCGCAGTAGACAGGACACCGGCGGAAGTAAGAAACTGTGCAAAAAGAGCAATCTATGGTGAGACAACTCTTATTTATGTTTGTT
The DNA here is from genome assembly GCF_001194135.2 of Octopus bimaculoides. NCBI lineage: Eukaryota > Metazoa > Mollusca > Cephalopoda > Octopoda > Octopodidae > Octopus > Octopus bimaculoides. Next base: position 122,202,126 of record NC_068985.1, read on the forward strand.
GAGTTGAGTCAGGGCCTGATAACAGAAGTAGTATGAGTAAACAAGACAAAGAGAGAGGCCCCTCTCTCTTTCTCTCTCCCCACTCTCTCTAAAAAATCTCTTAGTCAAAGTGAGAGAGAAAGATATAGCAATAACAGAGAGAGAGAGAAAAGAGGAAGTAAAGTGGAGTGAGCAGTAAATGTGAGTGTGAAAAAGGAGAGAGAGAAATAAAGAACTGTAGGTTAAATTATGGAAGGAGTTGAGTAGCGGCTGAGGATATTTGCTGTAAGGCACCCCACAAAACATAACACAATATGCCATAAATATACTCATATATCAGTGCCGATTACAATTAATACTCGCATCTTGCTCTTTTCTTTATCATATATACTCGCTTACACTCACTCACTCACTTGCACACATAAAAACCCAACCTCACCACCACACATCACACTGAGGCAAAGCAGCGGGTTTTTTTTTGTCTGTTTCTATGAAAGGGGCCAATCTTATTCTTACAACGGCTTAAGTGCTATATATATATATATATATATATATATATATATATATATATA
>NC_068985.1:122203196-122213196 GCF_001194135.2 Octopus bimaculoides
ATATATATATATATATATATATATATATATATATATATATATAAATATATATATATAGGTAGGTGATTTAGAAAATTTACTATTACTATCAGCTTTCCCCCCTACCCCAGATTTTACTATCCTTGTTTAGATTTTGAAATAAACACGCTAGTCTCGAAATTATCCAATTTCATTTTTGTTTGTCAACCCCGACTATTTATATATTTCGTATTATATATAATAAGTTTTTTATAAAAAATTGTTTGACTATTAGTCAAAACTCTATCACTATGACAACAATATTCATAGAAAAATTATTATTACATAAACACGAATCTGCTATTTTTAGTGGAAAGATACGCGTAATTGTGAGCCTCATGCCTATCCCAAGGGCATTAGTTATCTGAGTGGTGTGGTTCCAACTAAATCGAAACCTGGTCGCGGACGAAACCTGTTCAATGTGATTTGTTAATTATATATCATCTCGTCATATGTTTTGAGGTGTGTTTCTGTCCAATCTTTGCTGGATATATTTATTTATGCCGATATTTATTTCTACTCTGTGTATGTCTGTGTGTATACTCATATACACACACACACGCACACACTTTATATTTAGAGATGTGAATGTTTGTACAAAATGTAAATGCTGTTTGACGGTTTCTCACGGCAATATTTCTGGTAACACAGATATGAATCTATATTTCCAACTATGACTAAATGGCCGTGCTATATATATATATGATATGTAAATATATATATAAACCATATAGAATTGAGTATGTGTCAATTAGATGATATCACCAGTCCTGGAACTGTGTGAGGTGGAGGACCTGTACCAAGTCGACGTATATGGGGATTTCTGTGTGCAGCCATTCCTAGCAACATTGACTGCTGTATGTGTTAATGTGATGTGTATGTATGTGTGCTTGTGTATCTGCATGTTGTGTATACACACATACAAGTACGTATGTGTGAATATAATATATATATATATATATATATATATATATATATATATACATACACACACACACGTATAGGTGCATTCATTTAATCGCAGTCCGGACGAATTGAATGGGGGAGGGTCGGAACATCTAAATAACTGGACAACAAACATACACAGAAGCTGTTACAACAATAAGTTGTAACGACAATAATTCTCCGATGAACGAGAAAAAGAGTTGATGGGGTGGGGTGTTTGCGGTGATGGTGGTGCTGGAGAGTAAAAGGTGTAAGCAAGAAAAAGAAAAGCGAGAGAAAGATTAAACCGGCCTGCTGTGATTCATTATTAAATATTTATTTATTCATTCAACGAAGACAACTGATAATTCAAAATCTGGTGCTAGAGATAATGAATCGAGGGAATTTTTTTCTCCCTTCATATTACAGCATCAGGGGGGAAAAAATCATCTGATTTATTACCTCATTCTTCTCCCTCTTCACACATACACACACACACACACACACATACATACACACATACATATAATTTCCCTACGCAATTCTCTACCCCCCAAGTAACATTATGTGTTCTATTTGATATATCGATCGTGTTTTTATTCCGTCATTCCCCCACCGTCCCATCATCATTACCAGCATCACCACCATAACTATTATCAGCACCAACACCACTATTAACGCTAAACCCTTCTTATATTGTCTGTCCCCTGCCGTCAAGTCAGTCAGCAGTCATCGCCCATTCTTAGGTCATCGTTATATTGGTTGCCATCAGTATCTTATCAAATGTGAGGAAAGTCCCTTCTCTGATGAATGTCCATCCAACCTTTATCTGTTCTCCCATTCTCTCTCTCTCTTTCCCTTCCCCCCTCTCTCTCTCTCACACACATACATCAAGCTGTGTTCGTTACATACATATTTATAGTATGTTAATAGCACCTAGATAAGGTAGGCTGACGACTGAGAATAGCATTGCTTTTGACTTGACGAGGTCTTGGCTGTTTTAAACCCTACCACCACCACGACAACCGAACCTTTTAACGAAACCATCTCCTGTTATACACACGCACGTATGTGTGTGTATATATTTCCTGGACTGGATCAGTGACATCGAATACTTTAGGAAATCAATTAATGTATAGTGTAGTTCCAATACATACATGCATATATATATATATATATATATATATATATATATATACATACATATATACACCCGCACTCACACACATATATATATATTCTACACACATAATATATACAATAATATATTCGATATATTTATTATGCATGCACAGACACGCATGTATGTGTGTGTGTGTGGTTAGCATTGTAGGAAAGGATAGTGTATTAAGTGGAATGTGGGTGAGATAGTAAATGAGAAGAGAAAGTGAGTGTGTATATAACACCAATCAGTATGATTTAGTGAGTTGTATAAAATATATTTGTCCTTCTGTTCGTTTTACTGAGCGTGTGGGTGGGATTTTCGTGTGCGTGTTATATATGACTACATCGTCCATTTCTGACTAGAAATATACATATATATATGTTCATGTGTGTAATATACATGTATGTGTATGACTGTGTAGGCGCACACCAGATAGAAAAGTAAGAGAGAGGGTGAGAGACTCATGCATATGTATGTGAATGTATCTATTGTGTGCCTGCATATATGTTAAGTATGTTTACTCACTTAATGCCAGACTTTCCACATATATATTTACATAAATACATACTTTATACGATGTCCTATCATATAAAATAAAGGTTGTTACATTTTTCTGTATGTTTTCTTTCCTTTTCTCTTTTATGTGTATCGCTCTACTGTGAAAATACACATTTAAAGAATTTGTGATGCTTTATAGTATATCGTTTCTTTCATAAAACAGATGATATTTATTCATTCTCTTTCTCTCTCTCTGTCTTTCATACACAAACACTTTTCCGCTCATCTATCTATCTATCTATCTATCTATCTATCTATCAATTTTTGTGTATTAAGTATGTTACTTGTGTATATTAATATCATTACCACCCCTGTGTCAGTGTGTTGATGGTGTGTATTACTCGTTGAGCTAATAATGTGTTGTGTGTTCAAGCATTTTATTCATATATATGTGTGTGTGTGTGTGTGTATACGTATGTTTCCCCGTGCAACGGTGCGTATTCTTTTCTCTGACTCTTTTGCTGAGCTATACTACATTTATTCCACTTATATTCCCAAATCTACATCATAATTTTATCTAATATTCACATGCATTTCTATCTCGTGTATAAAATTAATGAGAGAAAATGTCTGCTCTGCACAGTACATTGCATTTTTTTTTATCTGCCTTTTTTTTTTTTTTTACCTTACCTTAACAATAGAAACAAGTGTAGTATATTACTGGTACCTATCATTTTGATCTCGTGCGGAACGGAAAGGTACAGGGTCCCATTTGGGGTCGATTTACTTTTTGTTCCATCGAAGTTATTAAATGAAATAAGTATTGGACAAATATTGATATTTATTCTATCGGTATATATATATATATATATATATATATATATAAAACTTATCTGCACATTTGATCTTGTGAAAAATAAGAAACCATTATTAAAGTTTTTCTATCTAAATCAGAACATATACTATTTTCAAAGGCCCCCCCCCCCACTTTTTTGTTATTTCTTGCAGTTATTATGGACACATTGTTTAGATTTTGAAATTGAAAGATAAGGTTTGAGTTTCTAACAAATTTCGTTACTGGATTAAAAAAGAAAGTGTGATAACATGATGCTGAGAATCTATTCAAGACTTTTATCGATCTCAGTGATATAACGAGCTTACCAGGGAACTTCTCTCTCTATACGGTCATTCGGTTTACTTGTATTTGCAACCCAAATCTCTCAAAGCACATTCTACTGTCTTTGGAAAGAAGGGATGCATTAGATAGAGAAAAATGACGGGATTGTCACCGCTGGCATATTTTTAAAATCATTTTCTCAATTGGGGCTGAGGTGGGACGAAACAACAAGTGAAACAGAAAAGTAGAATTATTGTATTTAAAAAATATATATTGTTCGTGTGTGTGTGTGTGTGTGTTTGCAGGTATTATTTTTCATTTAGATGGAAGAGAAAAATAGAATTGGAATAAATGTTTTGAGCAAAAAATTTGACATTACTTAATAAACAAAGAAAAAAAAACCCATTTAAAACTATTTTAAAATGAATTATTAATAACGTATGATGAGAAATCGATAAGTTAATGTCTATATTTAGTTCCATATAGTAATGTAAGAATCTTATTGCTTATTAAGACTTATTAGTTTCTATTGTATTTTATAAATATTTACGCCATTTTTTTTATTCAAAACAAATTGAAACTTCCTTATAGGTGTTTACCATCTCAATGTCTCTTTAATCTTTTTTTTAAAATATATCTATACCCCCATCTCGATTCCCCCACCCCAACCTCATATGGCAAGAGTTGTCTTGCATACAACAGTTTATTGCATAACATTAACATCCTTAAAATCAACATTAAGGAAATGTGAATCTAGTAAAATCAGTTTGAATAATAGTAAAGAATTTTTCCACTGAAAGAAAAATTTCCTTACTGGCATTCTGAAATTTTCTCTGGGTTTATAGAATTGTAGTTGTGAAATTGTCATTCTGTTTGTCTCAAGATCAAACTTCTTTGTTGGATATTGCTTCCAGTTTCATTTTTATCAATGAAGAATACATGGATATGGTTTCTTAAAATAAACTTTTTTTAATAGAAGTGAAGCATTCTACTAATGAATGAAGCTTTATTGTTGTTATGCCTAGGTCAACTTTGCTTTTCAACCTTTCAGGGTCGATAAAAATAAGTATCAGTTGAGCCATGGGGTCAATGCAATCAACTTTTCTCTTTCAAAACTGCTGTTCCTGTGCCAAAATTAGAAAGGATTATTATTATTATTATCATTATTATTATTAATAATAATTTAACTCGGCTTTGTTCACATTCCTTGTAGAATTTATGTGGGTAGTGGGTTACTACCTGTAACTTTAGGGATCCTGAAGCTTCCAGTAGTCTTTCAAGTGCTTACAACTCTCCTGATAATCTTTCCTGTCCCTTAGAAGCAAACTTTGTAGAAGTTCTACAGGACATTTTGTTTCAATCTCCTTTACCTATTTGTCTGTATCTTTACTCCCAGTTCCCAATTCACCAATTATTACAGACACAACCTTTACAGTTTTCATAATCCAAATTTGTGCAATTTGAAATTTTAAGGGATTGCATTTAAAAAATTTTTTTCATCCTCTTTCCTCACAATACTGGAATCAAAAGAACATGACAGATCAACTTTGCTTTTCTTTGTCTATTATGTCTGATTTATTGTTTTCTAGCTTCTTATCCATTTGAATAGGAAAATCCCATAAAAATTACTACTGCTATTCTGAGGTCAAGTTTTTCTTTATCATATTGAGGTCGATAAAATCGACCAGTTGAATACTGAGGTCAATGCAATCAACTAATCCCTACCCCCCAAAATTGCTGGCCTTGTGCCAAAATTTGAAAGCATTCTTATAATTAAGTTGAGGAATGATAGAAAATGTGTCATCTTTTGGTATTTAGAGTCATCTAATTCCATTCTTAGTTTAAATCTTGCTTAGGTTGACTTTCCATTCCTTCTGTATCAGTCAAGCATAAACTTGTTTTTGGTTTTGTCCTCATGATAGAAATCCTTATTCATAACCATTACCATCCTCATTTTAGTATCCTTTATTTTTTTCTCATACTGACCTACAATATTTGTTATGAATGGTAATGTGCTATTCAGATCTGACCTCACCACTTGTTCCCATCTTCTCCTAAGCATTCCCTGCTATAGACATTTTCCACTTTCAGTATAAAGTACTTCTTCACTCAGCACTCATTTATTTACATCACACAGTCATTCTAGTGCAATCAACTCACCTCACATCAGCTGATATGTCTACTGCTCCGTCTTCTCTCGGTTCACTTGTGCTTGCCAGTTGATGTTGCACAACATATATATATAGTTGATTCATTTCTGATTCAGTTTCCATAAGCCTTTTGCATTCAGGGACTATATCACACTACAATGAATTGTCACTTCTCATGGATGGGTTTCATACTTCAGTTTTCCTTTGAAAAAACCCTTTATTGCTAACATAATTCTACTATTATTATTATTCCATTCACATCTAGGATGCCTTATATGAATGTTTAATCAACGCCAGTGTTTGAGACTGATACTTTATTTTATCAATACCCTCCCTCCCCAGAAGACTGAAAGGCAAAGTTGACTTCAGCAGGATTTGAACTTAGCGTGCAAAAGTTTGTTGTTAAATGCTGCAAAGCATTTTGTCCAAATGTTGTAATGATTCTGTTTGTCAACTGCTATATTTACTTTCTTAGCAATTTGGCTGATACTTTTTATAGAAACATTTTATGCTTTTGGCATATGAGTGAAGAGGAATTGTGAAGCCAATGCTTAATTCCCAGTTCAATATAGTAATGGTGACAAAGGATGATTATTTTTGCTGGGTAGGATTCTAGTCCTATCAGAGGTAAAATTTCTTCCAGATTCCAGATGATATAGCACATATACCTATCTCTAATACCAAGGTGAACCTTGTGTTTAGAATTCAGTGTCTATTCAGAGACAATAAAATGCTTACACGATCTTTGTATTCCTAACCTATGCACTGTTATTCCTGTACAATAATATTCCCCTTCATTAACAAAATGATACCTCCAGGTTGTTATTCCTACAAACTGAAATAGTCTTCACCCTTTCATTCCATTCTAAAGCCAATCACCAACTATTTTTCTTTAAATTGATTATTTCATGTTAATATATTTAATGCATAGAACATCAGAAGCTAACTAATTGTGCAGTGAGGATAAAATAATTTTGCTCATCACTGTCAAGTATAATTTTGATTGTTTCAGCAAGTGTGAGCAACAACTGCAGGCATGTTTTGGGCTCAATAGATCTCAGTAGATCTCTTCAGTAAAGTCTAGATTCCACTGTACTTGAAGTAGTGATGAAGGACTAAGTAAATGTCTATCAGTGCTCATAGAAAAATAGAAATGTTCAGAGGAAAAAATTACTGAGACAACATTTTCATGACAGGATGCTATGTAAAAAGCATTCAGTCCACTCAGTGGGGTGGTTGGTGTTTGGAAGGACATCCAGCCATAAAAACTGTGCGAAAACAGATACAGAGGTCTGGTGTAGTCTTTTGCCTGACCAGCTTCTGTTAAACCATCCAATCCATGCCAGTGTGGAAGGCAGATGTTACACAATGATGATGATGAACAATAGCATCAAAAGCCTTCATGCAAATTTCTGTTAATGAAAGAACACATATCTGAATTGAAAGAGGTGGGGAGGGGGGCAGAAAACCACTCAAGAGTTTGGGGATATACCTTATCACCAACTTATATAGCTGGTAGAGACACTTAGGTTTGACAAGCCTATAGAACAGATTGCAACACAGGATGGTATTTATTGTTAAAAGCATTGGCAGTAATATCATAATGTCACATAACTTGTCCATGTACAGTATTGAGTTTAGTTTTTTTCCATTGAAAAGTTACACTTGGTAGCCTGATATTCTGTCCATAGAGTGATCTCCTTCACATCTACTTTACAACATAAAGTGAGGCATAATCACCAACATGGCACAGTGATTGACAGGACTCTAAAAGACTTGGACAATTATGTCAGCAAATACTGCTTCCTTGTTTGTCTATAGATTTCGTTAATATATGAGAGATGTGTAATTGAGAATAAATCAATTAATTCAGGATTAAAAGTTAAGAGTTTAATTACAACATAAGTAAACTGAATACATTTACAGAATGTAAAAATAATAATAATAGTAATAATTTTCTTATGGTCACAGGGGCTGCAAAAACGTTTAGTACAATAGTAAGACAAAGGACATTTGGGATTTACTTAGAAATGTGTAAACAATAGTAATTTGCAAAAAGTCTTCTAAACAAAATAGATTCAAACACAGACGTGGCTTTGTGGTAAGAAGTACGCTTCCTAATCACATGGTTTCGGGTTCAGTTCCAATGCACAGCAACTTCGACAAGTGTCTTTAACTACAGTTCCAGGCTGACCAAAGCCTTGTGAGTGGATTTTGTCGACAGAAACTGAAAGAAGCCCATCATATATATATAAATGTATGCATGTATGTATGTATGTATGTATGTATCTGTGTGTGTGTGTTGTCCACCACCATCGCTTGACAAGTGTTAGCTTCTTTATGTCCTTCTAACTTAGCAGTTTGGCAAAAGAGACTGATTGAAGAAATACCAGGTTTATAAGTACTGGGGTTGATTTGCTTGACTAAACTCAAGGTAGTGCCCCAGCATGACTGCACTCGAATGACTGAAACAAATAAGAGATAAAATTCCCAATTGGTGAGATGGAGAAGGGCCACCCAGGAGCAACCAAGGAACTCCAAAGATCCCAAGCCACCCACCCTATTCACTGGGATACCATGGCAAGTATTCCTGTCTACTGTGTACTCCTCAGCCTGCAGGTACTAGCTTAGAGTAGGCTCACTCACTTGGACCATCTTCAATTACATTCACCCGTTCTTTCAACAAATTTACTTGGAGAATAGCACATCCTTCTCAACCATCACCTTTCTTTTTAAATGGAAGTTTAAAAAATTGATGAGGCCTTGGCTGAAGAGAAAAGTGTCCATGTTGAGTCCTTTTAGTTTTGAACACCATACAGTCACAATAATGGTTTCAAATTTTGGCACAAGGCCAGCAATCTTAGGGGACAATGTGAGTTGATTACATCGCCCCCCTGTGTTCCACAGCTACTTTTTTTATTGACCCCAAAGAGATGAAAGGCAAAGTCAACTTTACCAGATATTGAACTCAGAATGCAAAGCTGGAAGAATTGCTGCTAAGCATTATATCTGGCATACTAACAATTTTACCATCTTGCCGCTTTAATAATAATTGTTTCAAATATAGGCACAAAGCCTGGCATTTCGAAGGATGGGGTTAGTTGAGTGAATTAGCCTCAGTACTTGACTGGAACGATGAAAGGTGCTGTTAACTTTGGTGTGAGATTTAAGCTGAGAACACAAGTAAGAAGAAATTCCATGATGCATTTTCCCAACACCAATGATTCTGCCAGCTTGCTAAAAAAAAAAAAACTGTATAATTAGTCTGTTTTTTTTTTATATATCTACTATATATCTAGATTCTTATTAAAATTTTGGCCTTGTGATATTGTAGTTACTTCACTGCATTATCAAAGACTGATATTATCAGATTCTTTTAATATATATATATATATATATATGTGTGTGTGTTTGTGCATATATGCCTATGTGTGTGTGTGTGTGTGTGTGTTACTGATTCTAAACTACAATTTTTTCTCTAACGGATGGCGATATTTATGGCACACATAGAACAAAAACAGAAGAGAAAATAAAAAAACAAACCTGCCTTTAGTTAATTATGTACGACGTTTCATGGTTAAGAATATAAAACTACTCTTTTCCAATCCTCAGCATGATGTACGAATAAATCTGAAAATGTCTGTAAACTCATGGGTATTTGACCAAGCGACATCAAAATCACATGAGGAAAGGCATTTACAAAATTTATCGGCTAGTAAGTTCAACATTTCACCCCAAGAATCTATCCTATGTGCGCCACAAATAGTCCTGCATAAAAAAGTCCCGTATATCTGTATATATATATATATATATATGTGTGTGTGTGTGTGTGTGTGACAGTGTTCGCAAAAATTCCCTTTACACAATTCATTGACAAGGGATTAGTTGCAACAGTGCTATAGAACACATTTACCCAAAGTGTCATGCAATAGGATTGAGTTCAAAACCACATGACTGCAAAGTGAGTTTCTTAAACACACTGCAATACCTCTGCTTGAGTGTGTGTAGATATGTGTGTGTTTGTACATGTGAATATATGTGTATATACACTGCATGAGGGTGCATGGCCTAATGATTAGGGTGTTTAAGTCACAATCGTGATATACTGGTTTCTGTTCCTAGATCGGG
>NC_068985.1:122214605-122214807 GCF_001194135.2 Octopus bimaculoides
AGAGTTTCTACGGCTGGAAGTCCTTCCTAACGCCAACCACTCAGAGAGTGTAGTGGGTGCTTTTACGTGTCACCCGCACGAAGGCCAGTCAGGCGGTACTGGCAACGGCCAATCTCAAGATGGTGTATTTTATGTGCCGCCCGCACAAGAGCTAGTCGTATATATATATGTATATATATGCATATATATATATATATATATA
>NC_068985.1:122214907-122217119 GCF_001194135.2 Octopus bimaculoides
ATATATATATATATATATATATATATATACACACACACATAAATATAGTTAGGTTGAGTAAAAAGTAAACAGCGTCATGAACCATGATGAATTTGTACCAGTTTGTTGAAGAGTTTGAATTTTTTATAAGCATGTTTTTGCGATTGTCTGATAATAGAGATATTGGCTTGCTTAAATCCATCAATAATGTAACATTGATTTTTTTCACCATTGTCACAACCACCTGAAATGTAGAAGTCTCAAAGCATGATGTTCGAATTATTTCGGTATTCAACTTCCAGAAACGATGTAATGCAGCTGAAACTGTTTGTGATATGAAGAAAACCTTTGATCATTGAGTGGTTAGTTTGAAAATGTTTTAAATGATTTTGCAGTGGGAACCTGAGCCTTGAAGTTTGTAAGCATAGTGGACGCCCATCTGTCATCAATGCAGGTAATTAAAGACTGTCATTGACAAAAGTTCTGCATAAACCCACTTGAGAACTGCCAAAAGAACATCAAGTTAGTCAGGAAGCTGCTTGCAACCATTTGTATGCGATTGGAAAATCAAAAATGCTTGACAAAAGGGTACCACATGATTTGTATGAAAATCAGAAAATGCGCAGATATGAAATTTGCCTGTTGCTTCTTCCTAACCAGACCATTCCATTTCTCGACTATTGTAACTTTCAATGAAAAATGGATTCTGTACAGTAATAAAAAACATTCTCTGCAGTGGTTGGACCAAAATGAAGCACCGAAAACCGAATTCTTGAAAAAGAAGGTTATGGTGACTGTTCAGTGGTGTACTGCTGGATTTATCCACTATAACTTCTTTAAACCTAGAAAAACCATTATCACAGAAACATAATGCCATTAAATTACCAAAATGAACGAAAAACTGCTACTCCTTCATTTCATACTTGTCAACAGAAGAGGGCCAGTCATTCTTCATGACAATGCTCGACCACATGTTTCACAACTTGGCTACAAAGTTCTTCCACTTTGAAAACATAAGGACACAGGAAATGTGTCAAGTCCAACAGGAAACAGTGTTTCCTAGGGCTGAATAACAGTAGCATTCTTCCCTTTTATGGGACTGTCACATTAATTTGACAACATGGTATCACTGTATTGTGCTGCTACTGCATAAATCTCTCTGAGAAATTTAGAAATATATTATTTCTATTTTCAAAAATCATTGAATGTATTTCACTTGAAATATGTTTTCAAAGGCGGATAGGCATCGACAGCTAGCAAGCCATGCTACTCCAGACTGATGATGAGCAATGACTCTGAAACCAGTCTCTGGATGCTGGTTTTGCTGGATGGAGGTGCTTGTCTCCACTTTGAAAACATAAGGACACAGGAAATGTGTGAAGGCCAACAGGAAATGGTGTTTCCTAGAGCTAAATAACAGTAGCATTCTTCCCTTTTATGGGACTGTCACATTAAAATGACAACATGCTATCACTTTAAAGTTCTTCCTCTCCCAGCTAATTCCCCAGACCTTTCTCCTACTGACTACCGTTTTTTCAGGCACCTTGAGAAGGAGTTCAAAAGTCAGACCGATGCTGAAAGTGCTTTCAAAGAGTTCATCAGCTCCAGAACTCCAGATTTTTATGTTACTGTAACTTGTAACTTGTTGGCAAAAATGTATTGATTGTAATGGTACTTACTTTGATGAATAAAATTTTCACATTGTTGAAATATATTGTGAAGAATTTCATGTTTGAAAACATTGCTTACTTTTTACTCAGCCTGATATATGTGTGTGTATACATATGTATGTATGTTTGCATGTGTATGTCTGTGTGTGTGTGTATCTCTCCCTGCATGTCTTTACCTCTTCCCAACCTTTTTCTTCCCTATCTCAGCCCCATGGATTTCAGTAAAACATAGATCTCACTCCAAATACAGCATAAGCTTCAAAATACAGAGAAACTTGCAGTTTGGAGAAATTAAAACAATGCTTGTCACATGGAACTCTGCAGAAGGACCAAACACTCTAATTGCAGAGACCTTGAAAAGCATTGGTTTTCTAATCATTGTTCCAATTGAAAGGAAAAAGAGTGAGTTTATTTGTTTGTATGCTTTTCAAGCACTGTACTATCAGCTCACAAATGCACCTCAACTTGAATATACAGGACATGAAGGTACTACAGTTCCAGAGATACAGGACATGAAGGTACTGCAGTTCCAGAGATACAGGACATGAAGGTACTGCAGTTCC
>NC_068985.1:122217129-122225913 GCF_001194135.2 Octopus bimaculoides
TACAGGACATGAAGGTACTGCAGTTCCAGAGATACAGGACATGAAGGTACTGCAGTTCCAGAGATACAGGCAGCAAAAGTCTTGGGGATCAGTATGTGTAGTGATGTGCACATTTCAAAGATGGTGATGAAGTGTAGAGGATTAACAAGATGTATAGGAAGACCCTTCAGGACAAGAGAGCAAGATGTCATGTTGACCATGTAGATCAATGTTCTCAGCTGTGATCATCAAACAGTATCAAACTAACAGCTGAGTTTAAATTATTGAATGCTCCTCCACTAAAAAGATTTCCACATTGCAGCAGATGAACTACTGGAAGAGGCTGAAAAAACTACACCATTACTTCCTGAGTAAAGATTAGAGCATTCTCGCATAAAACGATTAAGGAATTAATCGATCTGTGGTAAACACAGTTCATTACAATGATATGAAGGGAGATAACAATTATGATTTCCCTATACGTTACCTCCCATGATCTGTATATTTATCTGTCCCAAAATCCCGTAGTCTTGTGTAGCTTTGTGTATTCTCATCCAAGGTAGAGACAAATACCAATGTTCCCATGTGGCTGGTTTGGTAATTGTTGAGAGATTTCTGTCTACGTGAAATCATTAGTAGCATTGTTAAGCCACAAATAAATATTTATCCACCAATGCAGTGTTGAGCACTCATTCTCAGTGCTGTGTTGAGTGCTCATTATCATTGTTTGATATTTGTGTGTGTGTGTGTGTGTATATATATGTATAAAGTATTCGTTTACTTGTTTCAGTCGTCTGACTGCGGCCATGTATTTATGTATATTTTATTTTATTTATTTATGGGTTTCAGCCAAGTGGCTGTTGTCGTGCTGAAGCACCACCGTGAGTGGTTTTTCTTCTTCCGCGACGGCTGGAGGCGCTGGCGGACGCAGGCGAGGAAAAGAAGGAAGACGAGAGAGATATTGAGGTTTGTGGAGCCGCAAAGTGTGCAGCACCGTCGGCCTAGTGCACTGTATGCAGGCGGGCGCAGGCTGGGTGAAAAGTGCGCGGTCGGCAGCAGCAGCAGAGAGAGACAACAGCAGGAACGAGTGCGGGCTTCGTCTGCCGCTGCTGCTTCTTGTTGCTCGGCTGCAGCTGCACTGTTAGAGGGCCGACGAGTGCGAGGGGGCCCGGCTGCGGCTTACAAAACCGGCTGGATTGTGCTGGAAGGCGAGGTGCAGGGCTGCAACGGCAACGGGCGGGTTGCTGCTGCTATGCAGGCTGCGGTAATGATACTTCCGCAGGTTCACCTACGGAAACCTTGTTACAACTTTTACTTCCTCTAAGCGATCAGGTTCAATCATCTTCTCCGGGCCATCAGAGAACGCGCCGCCGTCGAGGAACGCTGCCGCGCGTAAGCGGACTTGTTTGCCAGATCCGAGGACCTCACCGGACCGTTCGATTGGTAGTAGCGACGGGCGGTGTATTTAAATTACTTAAACAGTTCATGTCATGGCATAAATACTGTAAACATTTTTAATAAGGATCCTACCCATTAAATTTTATACTAACCTTAGCTTCTTTTAACATGTATAATCTTAGTTCACAACTTTGTGGCAACTGCAACATAAACCAAAACACCAACTTGAATTGTATCAGCCCCAACACATTCTGCCTAGAAACAAATTGTCTAGAGAGTGATATGATTGATGAATATGATATAAAACTCATTCATCATACACCTAACTTGTATACTTTTAAAATTAGGGTTAAGAAATCCATTCATCACACATTTAGGAACCCCAGTAGAAGAAATGAGCCATCACTTTCCACATATATTTGGAACTTAAAATATAAACCCTAAATGGCACACTAGAATGGTGTTTTCTTTCAAGAGATAAGAGACCCTGTAATTTACACATTATAGAGAGCTTAGCCTTTGTTTCTCTAAAGAACCAACTGTAAATCAATATATAATGAAAGGATATTTTTGTATACCCAAGTGCATAGAAATTTCCTCCACTACAAACCTTAACACATAAAGCGTGATGGGCTACAACCGTGGCCGTCAGGCAATGATCATGGCCCAGATAGATGCATTTATTTAATGGGCGTTTGTTGGTGTCTAATGTCACTCAAATGCTCCGATACCCACCAGAATGCAAGAGGACTAATAGTTCAACTAATGACTTTTCAGATAATGTAAAACTTACCACAATTATATACTAAGATATTTTAACTATTTTTGCTTTTTGTGTGTGCATGGTAGTCTCATTTTCATAAAATGTGCTCAGCAGTCCATGCTATGTAAGTGCAAATCCCAGTACTTTATGGGTTAAAGTTACACAGGTAACTACTAATTGTATCTTTTAAAATCTCACCCAACTTAAGAATGCTTATTATTTTCCCTACCAAGTTATTTAATCTCAAAATTTAACTTTTAACCTATTTGAACCAAAAAAAAAAGAAAAAG
Organism: Octopus bimaculoides; assembly: GCF_001194135.2. Lineage (NCBI taxonomy): Eukaryota > Metazoa > Mollusca > Cephalopoda > Octopoda > Octopodidae > Octopus > Octopus bimaculoides. The sequence continues at coordinate 122,219,560 of NC_068985.1, forward strand.
AACAAACTTTGTTTACTTTCATCGTAAAAGTTAAACAATAGATCATTTTTTAATACATTTGAACTTTATGTTTTATTGACTTTAGGGATTGTTTTTTTTTAATCTTTTCTACTCTGTCTACCTTTTTACTTCGTTCATGCTTACATACCTAAAGAATGCTAACTATATCTTTTCTAACCATTTTCTATTTTCTTTAATTGGGTGGGAAGGCAATGGCTATGCCCCTTTACGAGGTCTTCAAGGGGGAGAGAGAAAAAAATCTCTCACACTGAAAACTTGTCTGAAATGCTTGCAAGAGAGTAATTTTGGCAAAAAACACCTAAAGTATCAAGGTGTTACAGTTAAACCTGTCAGTGGATTAAGTCTACTACCCAAGTAAGCCATGGCAAGATTTGAACTTAGAATGGAAAGAGCCCATGTTCATACATTTAGCTCAGTCCACTACCATAGATTGATATGTCTTTACTGACCGTGAAAAGAGGGAAGGCAAAGCAGAATTTTAATGTAGAACATCAAAGATCAGAATGAAACTGTCATTTAGTGAAACAACTCAACTTCACTTTCTGAAATTGTGGCCTTCAGTTTCATGTTTACTTCTGTTTTAATAAGGTTGTTTCATTAGGACCTTTATACACTTGAAATTTATTTGAATGACTTTTATGTGAAAATATGAGATAAAGATACTTAGATTTAAAGAAAACAATTTAATAAATATCATTCTTGACAAATTAACATGTTGTTTTTTTTACTTTGATACTGGTTTTCTAATTCATTAATTAGCCTTTCACACACACACACACATGCACAATTTTCAAATACACTATATCCCTACATATTAACGAAAGGCATTTGATCATGCAGCACAGTCTCAAAATGTCCCACCTAGCCTCTGCCAACATGGAAAAAGTGGATGTAAAAATGGCGATACACACACAAGCTTTGAATCATCAGGAGATCTTAAACCTACCAAAGACAAAAGTTTTAATTAGCCAGAGAAAAGGCCAGATTCTAATGCTATGTAGAAAGTGACCTTACTTTTTAAGGAGTATATAGAAGTGCCATATGGTATACTCAATGTAAACTAAGGGAGTGCAATAATAGGCAGGTTGATAGGTAAACATGTTATGTAACAGATGAGGTGTCTTCTACTATAGCCTCGGGCCGACCAAAGCCTTGTGAGTGGATTTGGTAGATGGAAACTGAAAGAATAATATATGTGTGTGTGTGTGTGTGTGTTTATATATGTTTGTTTGTGTGTGTGTGTGTTTATATATGTTTGTGTGTCTGTGTTCGTCCCCCCCCCCCCAACATCGCTTGACAACCGATGCTGTTGTGTTTACGTCCCCATAACTTAGCGGTTCGGCAAAAGAGACCAATAGAATAAGTACTAGGCTTCCAAAGAATAAGTCCTGGGGTCGATCTGCTCGACTAAAGGTGGTGCTCCAGCATGGCCACAGTCAAATGACTGAAACAAGTAAAAGAGTAAAGAGTATGCTTATAGAGCTCTCTATAAATATGATACCTTGTATTACACACCATATCTATTCCTGTATAACACATACTTTTTCTAAATTTCTAAACCTAAATATTAGAGATGGTAACTAAATATTATTCATTTTTCCCTTATCAAGTGTGTTGCCATATTTTGGGTTGGCATATACAGAAGTTATATCTATTATCCAAGATAACATCTTACATGCAATGAAGAGTTCAAATCACTATAATAATGACATGTTTTTTTATGATAGTGATAATATATTAAATGTTAGGCCCAATTGCCAAACTTGAGCCCTTGGAATTACTGAATAGTAGCAATCTAATTTGTTTCTCGGTTTATTAAGATTCTGATGAAAAGAAATTTTTTTCACAATATGGATTTCACAGGAGGAACACTTTTATAGGCTATACTGGTAAAATTCAAAGGTTGCTATAAATTTGCTTTTTGTTTTGCTCACTGTGCACTTTTTTAGTACATTTTAGACATCACTCATAATAATTTAATTAGATACTTTTTCTTTACATCATAGTACTAAAGTACTTATTATGCACAACAGTATTTATTTTTGGATTTTATAGCTTATAATTAGTGGTTTGTATTGTTACGCTGGTGTGGATTATATACAAATACGTATGATGGGTGACCTATTTGGCATAGTAGCCTGAGTATGAAGAGGGTGAGAAAACTTCAGGAATTCTCTCTATAAGTGAAGGTCAGACTATGTGATGCTTTCGTATAAAGTGAAATGTTGCATAGTTGTGAAATATGGGCACAAAGTGTGGAAAATGTGTGAAGGCGAGAAAGAAATGAGGTGTGCATATTTTGTTGGATGTGAAATGTAAGTATGCATGAACAGCGGAGGTCAAATGAGCTGAGCAAAAAAGTGGGTACTAAAGATTCAGATGCCGTGTACAAAAGAGGAGACTGAGTTGGTATGATCATTTGATGCATCTGGAAGATAAAGAAGTACCAGGTGATCCAATGACTTAGAAGTTTCACCAGCTGTGGTTTGACAGTGTGTGTGTGTTTATATATATTTATATGTACGCACAGTTACCATAACATGTAGATGATTGAATATGCTCAAATTGACAGAAATATGGAGATACTGCTTTGGGTTCATGTGAAACTCATAAAGCACATTGAACTTTGTGTCACTAATGTTGAAAACCGTGTTGAAATTATTATTCATTTTCAACAGTTGAATAAAATTATTGAAAATATAGGTGCATGCATGGTTGTGGTAAGGAGTTTGCTTCCTAACCACATGGTTCTGAGTTCAGTCCTGCTGCCTGTAGTCCTAGACTGACCAATACCTTATGGATTTAGTGGATGGAGCCTGAAAGATGTGTGTGTGTGTGTGTTTGTGATCATCATCATCATTGTCATCATTTAACATCCCTGTTCCATGCTGACATGGGTTGGACCATTGCATGGTAGTTGTAAACGAGTGCCACAGTCATACAAGCAGTGTCATTCATTTCCAGTGTTCTGCAAGAACATGTCTGGCCATGTGGAAATATTACCCTGCTTGGAAGCAAGTGAGGGTTGGTGACAGGGAGAACATCCAGCTATGAAAAGTCTGACTCACTAATCTCAGTCCAAGTATGAAAAAGTATACTTCAAAATGATGTTGATGGTGTGTGTGTGTGTATACATATATATATACACACACACACACACACACACACACACACACACACACGTTCCTATATATCTATGATTGTATCTGTTTATATGTCTGTATACGTGTATACACACACACACACACACACACACACACACACCATATACTTATTCTGGCTGTTTACATTCTAAGTTCAAATCTTACTGGTAAAATCTTACTGTTATCATTTTTATCTTTCATCCATCCTGAGTTGTAAAATTGTAAAATGAAATAAAATAATATAGTTAAGTATTGGCATTGATGGTATCAACTAACTGTCTCCCCAAAATTTCAGGCCTTGTGCCTTTGTTAAAACTATTATTGTTACATTTTACCATATCATAATTAAGGCATTTTCCTAAATTTTCCAGCTGAAAGCCAGCATTTTGTCCATTCAGTAACTTCAGTGAATTGTAGCTGGTTGTCTTTCAATGTTCAATTTAATTCTTCTGTATAAAATTAAGTCTTTCTCCTTGACTTACACAGTCAAAGACAATAGCAAGATAACTAAACTATATTCATTGTCTTTGAAGATAAAAATTGTCAGTTGTGAATGAGTTGCTTTTACAATTAACAGTCACCAGAAGCGATGAATAAATATGTGGGTAATTGACAGTCTGGTGACTTTTATCATTTTATAAATTATATAACCATTAGTGTTCCAGAATTTCTCTAATTTAATTTTTTCCTTTTTTTTTTTTTTTGTCCTAGTAGTAAAAGTGAATAATAATACTGAAAAAAAAGAGAGTAAAAAAACTACTTCGTAATGAATGACTCCTTCTCTTGTATGTAATTGTAAAAAAGGTCCAACCTTCTTGCTGACTCCAATTTTTTCAGTTATCTTTTCACACATGACAGATGCCCAGATGCAAGCCTGGAAGTATGTATGATGCTACTACTGGATAGCACAGGGTAAATCTGAAAGTGGACGAGCTTTATACTATACTCTACTACGTTCTTAACAGAATAGACTATAACTATATATATATATATGTGCGTGTGTGTGTATGCATGTATATATATATATGTGTGTGTGTGTATATATATATATATATATATATATATATATATAACAAGGCTCAAAGGGTTTTGTATTTTTATTTATTCATTTTGTAAAAGAAAGGCTATAGGTCAAGTTGGGCTACCTTTTCAGTGTTTTTTATGAAGTCACATTAAACTTTTGTTACTATATTTCTGTTGAAATACCTTGCTTTATTTCATTTAATTTTGAAAGTAGTGAAGAATTTGTCGTTAAACTGTACAGGGGAAAAATATCAATTTGTTTTTGATATTGTTTCTGAAAATGTAAGATTAGAGCACTTCCACCAGATGTCTTTTCTATCTTTCTCTTTTCTGAAATATTTTCTTTTGTGATGTAAATGCTGTAATTAATAGACCCTTAATTACTTTGTTCTGAAGAAAATTCAATTAAAATTGAAATGGTGGTTTCTATCTGCAAATATTAAGGACTTCATAGTTGAAACAAGAAAGTTAAATTAAATATACATATAAAGATAATGATATACTTAACTCTATTCCACCCGTTATGTTCATTTCACTAACAAGGAAAAAAATGAATAATTGATTCTTGGTAAGATGGTTCTCTCCTTTGCAAAAAATAAAAACAACCAACGACTGGCCAGTTTCTAATACTGTGCTATTAAGGAAAGTATATTTTTTAAATGCAAGAATCCAGTCTTTCCAAGTAAGCCATGCTTACGAGTCTCGTAGGCCAAATGTGGAATTAAGGCTGCAGGTTTTCCATCTCCGGTACTGATGATCAAATGGTTGACTTTTTCATCTTCTTGCTTAACATTACTGTCTGACTGCCTTGGATGTTTCTACATACACATTGTTGCATACATGCACATTGTGCAAGGTTTCTATTCTAAGAATAACTTCTTCCCATAGTCTCATAGACCCTGTGAAGGCTTATAGGCATACTCTTCCTCTTCTGACTAAATCATGAATAAAAGAAATAAACATATTTTACTATGTTACTGATATATGTAATTTATTGACTTTGAAGATATAGTAGTCTAAAGTGTCTTCCAGAAGGAGAGAACTAAACACTACAACACATTTAACCATCTTCACCAATAACTCCAATAATAGTTTTTTTTGGGGGGGGGAGGGGTGTCTGTATCAACTTTTCTTCATTTGACTTGTATTCTAACTATGACCATCCCATCTTTTTCTTCTAACAATGTATTCAGGGTGAGTATTGGGTTGTTTGGTGTAAAGTTGTGCTTTTGATTCTCAGAGCAGATGACACATTGTGTTCTTGAGCAAAACACTTCACTTCATATTGCTTTAGTTCACTCAGCTGAAAATGAATCCAGTGACAGCTGAGGGTTAATCCTGCAATGAACTGGCTTCCTATTCAGAGAAGTGGATATTGTACTCTCAGTTGCTAATACGTCAGTGAAATTGAGATAAACTCCAGCCTGATAGGCCTGCCTTTAGGCTTGTAACAGACCTTAAGACAATACATTTAGCACTACATTATCTGGTGTGTGCTTCCCGTTTTAAAACTGTAACACAAAGTCTGAGGGAGATTTTGCTGTTAATTTTAGCAGGTCATGTGACTACTTAGAGGGTGGCCTGTGGCTAAACAATAATAACTCAATATGAATGAATTATCTACTGATGGATATTTGTTTTTTTGAAATAATTCTAGTAGAGAATACTGGCATTTGATATTTGACTGGATTTATTTCACTGCTTCTCAAGCATTTCTGATTTTGTGGTCAGTAATCCTGTCGGTGAAATAAAACTTAATTTTTAAAAATAATCAAGTTTTCTTTCACTTTACTGAATTAAACTGTTAATAATTTATGGGTTGAATAGATAACTGATGACCACAAAATCACAAGCTTTTGATACATTGTGTACATTTTCATTCTGTATACTACCACTTTTCAGCATGGAAAAGTGAACTTTAAAACACACATACGCACTATTTTATACATATACAGATACTGCAGCAGCCTCGGTTTCAGAGGACCTCAGCTCTTCAATGCCCTGCCAAAACATTTGAGAGACATGCAAGACATGGATGCGGAGGTCTTCAAGACAAAACTTGACGCTTTCCTCTCCACGACGCAGTTTAGGGCAGCTATGTCAAATTCTCTTATACACCAGTCTTTTTCTGCTGAGTGCTATTGTCAAAGAAATCAGCTGGGTTCTT
>NC_068985.1:122226013-122235488 GCF_001194135.2 Octopus bimaculoides
ATATATATATATATATATATATATTTATGTACATGTATCCGTTGTATAGTTTTGTTAACAAATAACCAGCTACTCACCAACCCCCTGTCCTGACACGTGGTCGTAGGAATAAACTTGAATTGATGTTGCTAACATGATTTGCATTGAACAGTAACAACCCATCATCTAGAAACCTTCTTGGACTTATCTCATTTGGTCTCTAGAATCTTGAGGAGATACGTTCATTTGATAAGTTGCATGGAGCCAAGTCAGAACTGTTACTAAATTTTGTGTGTGTTTGTGCATAGTGAGAGAGATAAATCCATTTATTTATCATATAAAGTGGGCTTAAAACAAAAGATATATGAAATTTTGAAAGAAATATCTTCTGACATTGTTCTGTATGTATTTTCTTTTCTTTCTTTCCAGATTGCCTTTCAAAAAGGATTTTTGCCTGAAGTCTATGACATCAATCTCATTCTATTTCCTGTCATGATATGGCAAATTCAGGCCAAGATTGTAGCAGGATGTTTGCTAGTTATTTTACCATGATGATACGATATCTTCCTGATTGACAGACAGTCTTCCACACCATGGTGTAAATGTAGGATATTTGAGTGGAAAACGGCAAACTTCTGCCTCCCACCATTTTCTTTCTTTCTGCCTTCTTGTAAAAACAGTATGCAATAGCTGATAATTACTGAGTCATTCTCCCCATTCTATTTATTACTTTGTTAGATTTGGAATAAAAACCTTAAGTTCTATACAGGTAGCTTTCAAGCATTGCCTTAAACAAGGCTTCTTTTCCTTAGAAAATTAAATTTTAATCAAAAGGCTACCTATCTCTACTTCATCCTATCCATCTCTGTATTTCTCTTTCTTCCAAAATGGGTAAATCGTCATTTGAGTGCAATTTTTGTGACAAAGAATTCACCAATAGATCTAGATTAGATTCTCACCAGAGAATTCACACAGGAGAACGACCACATATTTGTAATCAGTGTAATCGGCCATTTCGCACAGCCTCTGATTTGAAAGTACATTTCCGCACTCATACTGGAGAGAAGCCTTATAAATGTAACTTCTGTGATCAAGCATTTGCAGTTTCACGTAATCTCACTGCACACATACGTATTCATACAGGTGAGAGACCTTTTATCTGTTCCTTATGTCACAAGGCTTTCACACAGAAATCTGCACTCAATGTTCACTCCAGGATTCATACTGGTGATAAACCTTTCCAGTGCATCTTTTGTGCCAAACAGTTTGCATACTCTAACAGCTTGAAGGTGCACTTACGTGATCATACACGTGTTGAGAATGGCAACGACATTGACACCAATAACAGCAGCAACAACAGTAGTGATATTCATTCTGTAAGTAATAACACTAACAATATTATTAGTAACACAAATCTTTCTGGTAGAGGCAGACGTAAAAAAAATAATCGTCGTAAAGCAGGTAGAGCCCCTAAAAACCAGGAGACCATCAAGCAATCAACTGTATTGGGATTCTCTGATTATACTCAACCAGAGGAAGAAGCTCTCTATACTTGTTCTATTTGTTCCCAAGGCTTTGACCAAATTGAGCTTCTAGCCGAGCATTGGAAGTCTCACAATGAAGACACTGATTCTGAGAAGAGTGATGACGACAATCCTTCAAGAACTGTTCAGAAAGATGTTAATGGTGTTGGTAAAGTACCATCTAAGGCCGAAGATGATTTAAAAGAGGAAAAGAACCAAGAAAACTTGGTTGCACCTAGATTCAACAAAGCTGTTGATGACAATGATATTTATCAAAAGATCGACAAAGATAACTCTTCACATGCAGAGTTTACAGAGCCCTCTTCCATTTACTGTAACTTAAGAGAAAGCATTGCAAAATCACTTGGTGCAATTCAGATTAGCAATGGGCAACGTCAGACTAGATCTAGAAGTAAAGAACAGTCTGATGATGCTTCAATTTCAGCAGTAGCACCTTCTAAACATTCTCAGTCATCAAAAAGTTGTCACTCTTCCAAATCACCTTCTGTTAGTGCATCCAATACTACGTTTGGGGGTAGATCCAAACGGCTGCTTTCAAAAAATCCAGTTGGCAGTCAGGCTAGTCAGGCAACTAAAAATATCAGTCCAACTGCTTCAGTTGCTAATAACTCATCTAATGTAAGCCTTTATGGGAACGAATCTTTCAATTCTGTAAAAACTGAAGAAAATATGAACTGTGTTTCTGAGAACGAGCACTTTGTTGATAAAGGAAATACATCCCGAGACAATAAATGGGAAAGTTACCAGACCACTACTCTGATAGATGAAGGAGAAAACCAAAGTGCTGTTATTACAGAATCATTGGTCAGTAGCATCTCAGTGAAAAATGAGCCATCTTTTCTGCCTTCTAGTGATACCTTTTCCAAGGAAATTTCTCAAACATCAGACAATGCAATGTCTGAGACAAATCTTGGCAAAGAGATCACAAAATCATCATCATGCCTTGTTGAAAATAAATTAGATATTGCTTCTCTTTTTGACCAAGATATTTACACATCTGCTCTCAATGATGCTCTGAAGTGTCTTCCATCGACAGCTTCATTATCCAATTCCTTCCTGAACAATGACAACAACAATCACAGCAATAACAATAGTAGTGATGAAAATAAAGACCCTCTTAACTCTTCAGGAGACATAACTGACTCTTTTATAAAGAAAGAAACAGAAGGTACTGTTTTCTTAAATCTACCCCAATCCTCTCAACAGGATTTGGTGGCTTCTTCCTCCATGCCATCTATAATGTCAATGATGGATCAGTCCCAAATTGATATGTTGTCCAACTCCACTGCTGCTGATACATCATCAAATATTGCTGAAAAATTTAAAACATACAAGTGTACACTATGTGGCATGATACTATGTGAGGCTGAACTTTTCGTTGAACATTTAGGGAAACATTCCCGAAATGCTAATCCATTCATATGCACAGAGTGTGGAAGACAATGCACTCGTCAGTATGATTTGAAAGTGCACACTAGAACACATACAGGCGAGAGACCATACAAATGTAGATTTTGTAAGCGTGGGTTTGCTATTTCTCGCAATCTTGTGGCACATCTGCGTATTCACACTGGGGAGCGACCTTATCAGTGCAATACCTGCAATAAGTCATTCACTCAACAAAGTGCACTACGGACACACAGCCGCATTCACACTGGTGAAAAGCCATATGTTTGTAAAAGCTGTGGCAAAACATTTTCTTATTCGTATGTCCTAAACTCACATGTACGTGATAACAAACTTTATCGCTGCAACTATTGCCAGGGAATGTATATTGGGTCTTGTGCCATTAACCTGCACATGAAGTCGCATGATGAAGACAAACAGCTAGCAGAAAGTGCTGCTGGTATCAAGGAACTTTCTTTCAGTACAGATAATACCGAGATTCTGAATGAAAATGTAGTTAATGAAATGGACAGAAAGCTGTTAAGCTCTACTGGAACACCACACCTAAAGAATTCCAAGTCAAAAAAAAAAAGGAAAGGAAAATTAAAATTGATTTCTCAGACTATTGATGTTACTGAATCTATAGACTGCCAGATTACCAACATAGACAATCCAGATCTTTGGCCAAATACAGATATGCTTGTTAAAATGGAAAATAATACTGAAGAATTCATAAGAAATGGTGAAAATTTTGGGAATGTAGATCAATCTATATTTGGAAAATCAGGTCTACCAGACCAATTGGGTTGTGATTCTCAGATTTCAAAAAATGGAGATGATCTGCAGGCACTTTATGTGGGGAATTTAGAAATGCAAAACTACAGTCAGAACTCTGAAAATGTTGCCCCAAAGAGTTCCTCTCAAGAGGGTTTTGGCGGAAAATTAAGTTCCTATTTTAAATATGCTAAACACTTGTCTTTGCAACATGAAGCCAAAATATCAAGAAAAATAAAAGCTAGACAAAAAGCTCATATCTGCTGGTATTGTCACCGAGACTTTGGAAAATTCAAGGACCTGTGTAAACATGTGGGGAAACACTGGAAAAGCCGTCTTTACAGCTGTTCTCATTGCAAGAGGAAGTTTACTCGTCAAACTGCTTGCAAAATGCATAAAATGATACATGGTAAGAAATATTTCAAATGTCAATATTGTAGTAAAAGTTTTGCATTCTCATGCAGCTTGATGTCTCATTTGAAAGTAGTCCACACACACCGGTGCCATGTAAAAAGCCATAATTGTCAGCATTGTTTTCAGTCATTCAGTCGTTATTACCTCCTTTCAGCACACATAAAAAAGCAACACTTAGGAAAATCATCTGAGAAACTAGGTGATACATTTATAAAATCTAACAAATCATTAATCCCACAGCAGCCTTATGAAAACAATACTGGTATTCTAGGTATCGATGAGCCTCATTTACCATCTGAGGTGAGTCCAACTTCTTCTGTGCAAAATAATGCATCTTGCCATCAATTGAATAATGATCAGATTGTTATTTATCTTGAAGAAGAAGGTGATCCCAAAATGGAAGATCTTGAAAACGAGATCGATGATAATATGTTATCTTCCAATTCTGGTGAAGGATCTGCCATTGATATCAGTGCAACATCTCTAGATGACCCTGATGCTGATGATGAAGAGGAAAATCTGTCTTGTAGCTTTTGTGAGCGTACTTTCAGCCAACGCCATCAGCTTTTGGTACATCTTCGAATTCATACTGGTGAAAAGCCATATAAATGTACTTGGTGTCATAAAGCATTTCGTGTGTCGAATGATCTTAATGTACATACGCGTATTCACACAGGCCAACGTCCTTATAGGTGTAAAGTGTGTGATAAAACATTTACAGTCTTACGTAACTTGTCAACCCACATGAGGGTACATACAGGTGAAAAACCTTATCAGTGCAATATATGTACTAGACGTTTCTCTCAGAAATCAGCTCTTACGGTCCATATGCGTATCCATACTGGATCAAAACCTTTCAGATGTGGTATGTGTCCACAAAGTTTTGCTCATTCATCAAGTTTACGGCAACATAAGCAGCGTCATGTCACTGACCAGCTTGAGGAGGAGGTTTTCCGATGCACTGTTTGTGACAAGACTTTCCCTTGCTTCGATACTCTTAGCAGTCACGTTGAAGAACACCTTAAAGAAAATTTAGAATCAAATAGCAAAAATAAACCTGGGTTGAGCAAAACTGCAATATCATCATCAGGAGTAAAGATTAATGAAGAGTCTGTTTTGCAAGAAGGGACTTACACATCATCTCTAAAAGAAACCAACTATGCAATTAAAGGTACTGCTAAAAAACGAGGCAAAAGAAAAACAAAAAACCGCAACCATTCTAATTTATCTGATGGTTTCGATCAACAACAGCTTAATCAAGTGAACCAAGTCATCAACAAAATGAAGCTTGAGGAAGAAGCCATGCTTTGCATCAAAGATGAATCCAATTCCTCAAGTATGATTGATTCTCTTAAATTCAAAGCCTTGAACGATGATCCTGCAGATCCATCACCATCGTCATCAGTTGCAACATTGGAAAAATCTTTTCGCACTTTGAATAACCAAAAGAAGAAAGAGAAAATTCCTTGTGTCGGTACTTCTCAAAACATGGCCTATAAATCTGATCCTGGAGATTTCTCTAGCCAGCAACAGCATTTATTAGAATCTGAAAATTTGAACAAGGTTGACTTTGATGATGTTGTTGGCTTTGCTGAAAAGAGTGATGATAATGTTTCGGACACTGCCTCACAAATTTACTCTTGTAACGACTGTGAGAAAACATTTAATCAGAAATGCCTTTTATTAGCACATAGCAGGATCCATACAGGAGAACGTCCTTATAATTGCCATGTCTGCAGCAAGACATTTCGCATTCCTAATGATTTGAAAGTCCATTTGCGGAGTCATACAGGAGAAAGGCCTTACAAATGTCAAATCTGCAATCGTGGTTTTTCGATTTCTCGAAATTTAACCGCTCATTTGAGGGTTCACACTGGAGAAAGACCATTTAAGTGTGAATTCTGCAGCAAATGTTTCACTCAGAAATCAGCTCTAACAGTTCATATAAGAACCCATACAGGTGTTAAGCCATTCAAATGTGAAGTCTGTGGTCAATCTTTTGCCTATTCTTACAGTCTCAATGTTCACAGGAAACAACAACATAATTTAAATAGCAATAGCAAACCGTCCAGTGGCCGGCTTTACAAGTGCAATGATTGTGACCAAACATTTACACATGGCTATCTTCTTGGAATCCATCGAAGAACTCACAAGCAGCGCAGTAAAGCCAAGCAACAAAACTCAATTAATCAAGTTCCTCATGCCAAGATGCAAAGTTCTGAGGATCAGCACTTAAATTCACGTTTGAAATCGGATCCTTTCTTGTCTCTTTCACTTGTTAATAACAATCTCAATGAACTCGAAATTGATCAGATTACTCTCAGTCAGAAAGATTCTCTGAACCTTCATGAAAAATCACTTGAAGAGTTAGACCAGAATAATATGTTCATTAAAAGCAATACTAGTGATTTTCAAGCTCATAATGCAGACTTAGGAGATTTTGAAAAACCTCACCAGTCATTACGTACCAAATTTGGAATCTCAGAGAAGCTCAACAGAAAAACCAAAAGGCAAAGACGCTCAAAGTATTCATTACAATCTGCAGAAAATGATGGAAACAAAAATGGTGAAAATGAGTGTGTTGAACTATCCAATACTGAAATAGATCTTGATGAAATAGAAGCAACAGCTGCACGGCTAGAGAGTCTGTTATCAGATGAACCACTCTCCATTGATGAGGCTGCTTGCAAAGTGTGTGGTAAAACATTTAGCCAAAGAGCTCATTTAGCTGCTCATTATCGCATCCATACTGGTGAGAGACCTTACAAGTGTCGCTTGTGTTTTAAGGCTTTCCGTGTATGTAGTGACCTTACAGTGCATCTGCGTACTCACACAGGTGAGAGACCTTATAAATGCCAATACTGCCCAAAAGCCTTTTCAATTTCTCGGAATCTTACTGCACATTTACGTACGCATACTGGTGAGAGACCATTTGCATGTGGACAATGCAGCAAACGATTCACTCAGAAGTCTGCTTTAACAGTTCATATGCGTACACATACAGGTGTACGACCATATGTATGTCAAGTATGTAAAATAACCTTTACATATTCACATAGTCTGAAAATGCATATCAAGCATCATCACTCCAGAGCAAGTATGTCTGATGCACCTGAGGCTTCGCCGGCATTCCAATTTGATGGCACTACTGACTATCTATTTCCAAATGCTCCTATATCTGATGGCAGTTTAATACTTGAATCTCCTGAAAAGAAATCCAATTCCAGCTTAACAGATAATCTGAATAGATTTGGGGATGACACAGTGGCAGAAAGTGCAATGGACGCTAAATGCAGCATAAGTCAAAATATTTTTAAAGATGCAATTGACAGTGAATATAATGATAGTAACATATTCTTAGATGATATGTTCTCTTCAGCTAACAGTTCTGCTAATTTCCTGACCAATAGCCAGCAGCAACAAAATTCTGCTACTTCATCTTTTAGTGAACAAACTTCTGATAATGGCAACTTTGACAACTTAACTGAGATGAATAGCAAGTGCCAAATTTGTGACAAAACATTTAACCAAAAGTCTCGTCTTGTTGCACATTTGCGTACACACAGTGAAGAGAGGCCATATCAATGTAACCTGTGCCCCAAGACATTTCGTGTAGCCAGCAACTTGTCTATACACAAGCGTGTCCACACTGGTGAAAGACCATATAAATGTGACATTTGTAGCAAATCATTCACAATCTCTCGTAATCTTTTCACTCACATGCGTACCCATACTGGCGAAAGACCATTTTCATGTGAACGCTGCAGTAAAAGGTTCACACAGAAGTCAGCCTTGACTGTCCACATGCGAACTCATACTGGGGATACCCCATATGAGTGTGATGCTTGTGGGGAAAAGTTTACATACTCCAGCAGTTTTATGCTCCACAAAAAGCACAATAAAGCTATTAATTGCACCTATTGTGGAGAAGTCCTTTTGGGCAAGTGTGCCTTCCGCTCTCATCTGCAAAAACACATTACTGCTTAAGCATTCTCAGATCAAGAGTGAAAATAAACCAGCTTACCGCCTTTGAACATGGAATCTCACTTTTTTTTTTTAAATGTGTGTGTGTATGCATGTGTGTTTTGTATGCGTGTTTCTCTTTAAAAGGTTGTCTAATCTTATTCAGTTAAAGGAATCAAAGAAAAAGGAAGAAAAATAGTATATAAAAAAAAAGAAAAAAAACAAAAAAAAACAAACAAAATATGATTGAGAAGCTTTGTTGGTATTACAAAAATAGAGGAAAATATTTGAAATTATTTAAAAAGTGTTTTACATGTTTCCATCCCATTCCATATAAATAATACATGTTGTGTTCTTCATTGTTTTTTGGGGTTTTTTTCCATTCTCTGTGTTTCAGGGAGCTATTTATAAAACCTTAGATGAAAATCAGGAACATTTCTTTAACCCTTTGTTAGATTACTTAGATACCTTGTAATCATACATAGACTTAATATTAACCTGAAAATCACTCATGGTTACCTTATTATTTTGAATTGCAAGTATGCATTCAAAACCTTCATTGTTAGATTCTTGTTTGTGTTTTTTTTTGTTTTTTATGGTGGTGTTGGACAATATTTTTATTTTTCATCATGTATTTTTAAAACAGACAAAACATTTTTCACATCTTCACTTATTTTTGGCTTGTTTGTTTCCTCAGGCATCACTTATTATTCATCAATTTTTTTTCTTTCAGTTTCTTTACTCAATGTCCATCTCACCTTTAACTACTTCACCTCATAATTTAATTGGTTCATTCTCTCAATAATATTCATTAGATAATAGGAAAAAAAAAACCTTTAATAACCTTAGAATTAATTCATAACAAATGAAAACAAAAAGAGGGAAAGTGTGTTCTTTCTTTTCTTCATGTTTTTGTCCATGCAAAGAATTGCATTAATTTAAAGCACCATTTATTACACATTTTGTAGAATGTGCATGTGTGTGTATGTAAGCATATGTATGTATATAAACACGTATGTATGCATATGTGTGTGTGTATGTATATATATATATATATATATATATATATATATATATGAACAAACAAATAACTATAATTTCAAAAATGATAGCCCTTGTGTATATTTTCTGCTCTTCCCATGGTTGTTCATACGTTTTTCCTAACTTATATACAATTTTTCAAACTGATCAAAACACTATTTTTACACACAACACAACTACAGTTTATTGACATTAATTAACTTGTTTCTTTTTTTTTTTTTCAGATATTTTATCTTAATTTTTACATACAAGTGCACCTTTAAAAAAAAAAAAAAAAAAAATAATATATTTAATTAAAAAAAATTTTTTTTATATTATCAACAAAGTTTGAATAATTATAAAAATCCCTCTCCTCTCAAAAATAAATTAAAACA
>NC_068985.1:122235498-122239932 GCF_001194135.2 Octopus bimaculoides
TATATATATATATATATCTAAAGTAAAATCTTATTTATATTTTAGTCTGTTAAATCTTTTTGCATGGTGCTATCCTTGCAATACTACTTTTTTTTTGCTAAAATATAAACAAAAAAGTTTTGTGAGATACATATTAAAATAATAATTTAAACAAAAAAGAACAAAAAAAATAGTGATGCCAAATCCTTTAAAAAAGCAGTCATCATCCAAGGTTACCAAGGAGATAGAACATTCATTAGTAACATAAGCAACCATAATAATTGTTCCTAACTGAGGTACAGAGCCAGCAATTTTGACAGGAGGGTGTTTATTTTATTGATTCTGAAAAGATGAAATAAAGTACCAGTCAAATCCTGGAGTTGATGGCATCAACTAATCTCTTTCACTCGAAATTGCTGGCCTTGTGCTTAAATTAGAAACAACAATAACAACAACAACAACAATTTGAATGAATGAATGAATGTTTAGGATATTTCATTCACTATGTTACTGACAATATATTTTGCAACACTTCAAAAAAAAAAAAGACATTTCATTATTTATTTATTTGTTTATATATTTATTTAACATTTTATTTACACTTGTTATCTGCTAAATGAAATTTTTTTTTTCTTTCTTGTCTTAAAAATTCCAGTTTCCAGAATGACTTATGAAACAATTATTAACATTTCTTGATCCAGCATTTATTTATACAACTATAAACTAAGAATGATAAATCCACACACACACACACACACATAGATGTGCAACCTTTTTTGAGACCTGTATATAGATAAAACAAAAGACATAAATAAACTAACAAGTCCTTTTCCTTTTTTCTCTCACAATTTAATCTTTTAATTTTGTCCTTTTTTTTTTACCTTTGTTAATTGAATATTTATTTGCATATTTTCTTTCTTTCTGTTTCTTATTCTTTGTGAATACTGAACATCATATATGGGAAGAAGAAATATCTACTAGTCTATATTTTTAGGTGTCTTTTAAAAAAAGCAACAAATTAATCAAATAAAATGTAAGAGAAAAAAGCCACGTTGTAATTTCAATATACTTTTATATTAGTCATAATGTCTCTCTATATGGTGTTTATTACAAATTATGTATTGTTTTGCATATATGCATTCATCTCCAAATAATATTAGATCCAATATAACAACAAACAGCCTTTCCTCATCCATCTCTATCACATTTTAGCTGGTACATCTCTAACATTATTAATAATAATGATTTCAAATTTTGGCACAAGACCAGCAATTTGGGGGGAGGGGTACCTCAATTACATTGATCCCAGTGTTTAACTGCTACTTATTTTACCCCCCCCCCTCCTCAAAGGATGAAAGGCAAAGTCAGCCTGGGTGGCATTTGAACTCAGAACGTAAAGATAGACAAAATGCCACTAAGCATTTTGTCCAGCATGCCAATGATTCTGCCAGCTCGCTGCATTAATAATCATCATAATAATAGAAATGGTGGTAATTTTCCATGCTAGCATGGAAAACTAACACAAGAATGAACAAATAAAGTATAATGATTTCTGATTATGGAACTTACATTACTCTTAATACCTGACTGGTAATTCATTTTATTGACTCTGAAAGGATAAAAGACAGTTGATCTCAGCAGGATTTGAACTCAGAATGTTGTGTATCACAACTAAATACAGCAATGCATTTTGTCCTACATTCTAATGGTTCTTCTAATACCCTGCCCCCTTAGTAGTGGTGGTGGTGAATGCACATTTATTTAAATTTCAAAGCAAAATTCTTGTTTCTGTTAGACTAGCTAATTGAATAGAATATTACACATGCTTAAAGGCACATTGATTTACACATTTCTCAGTTAGCTAACAGATTTTAAACTGATAGTGGGGCAACTGAGAAGAAGGAAAATAGGTATAAACATAAAATTCATTCCTGCAGTTTTGGCTTCCAGCTGATCCTGTATAGAATTGAATATTGATATAACTTCCATTCAAGTATGTAATTGTGGCTTTGATAATCCTAGTTGTGCCCATTAGCATAAGGGTACAGTTAATTCTTAAGGAATTCATCTTCCTTTGACACATTAAAAAAAAATTCCACTGGTATATATAAGAATGTGAACATCCTTACATATGGTATATATAATGATGTGAACATCCTTATATATATATATATCATTATTAATCAAAGGGCAGCAAAAGAAATTTTAGAAATTTAATTTACCACCAGTGGTCCAGCGAGAATAAAAAATTAGTCAATAGACTACATATATATTATTCATTTAAAATATAGAGATGCCTATAATAGGACATCTACCCGGCACTCTGCTGACGAAAGCTCCCGAGTTAGATATACTTTTATCTTGCTAAATAGCTTGAAACCATGGTACAGAGTATAGACTGGTAAAAATGTTTATTTTTCATTCTCTTTCGAAATTATCCCTATTTTTGTGGTATAGAGTTTTTTGCTGCTCTTTCTAGCGGGTAGATGTCCTATTATAGGCATCTCTATATTTTAAATGAATAATATATATATATATATATATATATATATATATATAGATATATATATAGGTTTGTAGTCAAGCTGTTTTCTTCTCAATTACATGGTGTCAGGTTCATTGCCATTTCATGGCAATTTGGGATGTGTTTTCTATCATTATGGCCTGAGGCTGACTAATCTGAGTGAATCTTGTTGAAGGAGACTAAACAATAGTCGTCTCTTGAATAGGTTTCAAGACACAATGAAAATTTTAGTAAAACTAAGTAAGCTAATGAGTGGAAATCAAACTGATGAGTGTGTTGAATTAATAAGGCACTAAAAGAGAATGATACATAACTCTCTGCAACTCTGCAAAATTTTTCAGCTTCAAAGCTGTGGTCATGCTGGTGTACCACCGTTGACCGAGCAACACCATTATTTGAAACCTCCTCTGATATGTGGCATTTGGTCAATGAGGGAGTTTGATGCTACTGCCCTCCTCTGTGTTTCCTGCTGTGAGGTAGGCTCATCTGGAACCCTTAACAGGAAGAGATCCAGTTTTGCTTTAAAGAAACTTTCATCCACACCATGCAGGTCTCTCAGGCATTTTAGAAAGATACTGAAGAGTTGTAGGCCACTGAAGCCCAAACTGTTGCAGTATCTTGTCCTGTATTTTGATGGCGATGCTGGGATATTTGGAACAATGCAGTGGCACCCTGTTCTGCAGTTTGAGTAACTTTCAGTACCCAAGTTTGGTACAAGGCCTTCCAGGATTTTCCAGATATATATCAGTGTATATCTTTCCTGCTTTCATTTTACAGAAAAGAGTTCTAATTCTTTTGGTATTTCCCAGTAGCTGATATGTTGCATTGAGATGGTTTTTTTAGTAGAGCTTTGTTGGATTGCTTCAATTTCCGCCATGAATTTTATGTTGTGTGGTGATCATAGTTGGGAGCAGTAGTGCTGAGGACGTATGACCTCCAAAGATCTGTATATATACATATGTATACGTTTGTGTGTGTGTGTGTATATGTATGTATGTATATATGTATGTATATGTATGTATGTGTATGTATGTATGTATTTGTATGTTTATCATCATCATCATCATCATCATCGTTTAACGTCAGCTTTCCATGCTAGCATGGGTTGGACGATTTGACTGAGGACTGGTGAAACCGGATGGCAACACCAGGCTCCAGTCTGATTTGGCAGAGTTTCTACAGCTGGATGCCCTTCCTAACATGTATGTATGTATATATATGTATACATACATACGTACGGTGGTGCATCAGCATGGCCGCAGCTCTGAGCTGAAACTTTAAAAATAAAAAAAAAAATGTATATATATGTATGTATATATCTGTATGTATGTGTATATATGTATATGTATGTATGTATATATGTATGTGTGTATGTATATGTATGTATATGTATGTCTATATATGTATGTATGTATATATGTGTATGTATGTATGTGTGTGTGTGTATATATATATATATATATATGTGTATGTATGTATGTATATATATGTATGTGTATGTATGTATACGTATGTGTATGTATATATATGTATGTGTATGTATGTATGTATACATATGTATTCTATATGTGTATGTTATCGTTATTTAACATCTGCTTTCCATGCTGGCATGGGTTGGATGATATGACTGACGGTTGGCAAGTCAGAAGGCTGCACCAGGCTCCAGTCAGATCTGGCAATGTTTCTACAGCTGGATACCCTTCCTAACGCCAACCACTGGGTACATCTTAAGAAGTTTCTACTGACACCTTTTCTACAAATTGAGCAAGGCCATCTACCTGTAGAGATTTGTGGTTTGTCTGCGTTCCTGCTTATTAACAATTTGGTTTTAGCTAGATTGACTCTAAGGCCCTTCGATTCTAGACTATATGTATATGTATGTATATGGATATATATATACATATGTGTGTGTGTATATATATATATATATA
>NC_068985.1:122240032-122240719 GCF_001194135.2 Octopus bimaculoides
TATGTATACATATATGTATATATATATACATATATGTATATGTATACATACATACATACATACACATATACATACCTTTGTGGTTTTGTGCCTATATTTGAAACAACTTACAACTTGCCTCAGTTGGAAATACATGAATTCACATTTATTCTCTCTCTGTCTCATATATATCACATGTAATCTTGTGAAATTGTGGGTAAGTTTATATGTGCATATATGAAGTCCTGTAGTAAACATATTCACTTACTGATGCAGTTATTCTTAATAGATAGAGCTGGTAACTTATAAATAAATCATTGAATTATTGAAATTTGTCTTAAAACAACAATTAGCTCTATGTGACATTTTTTTTTAGCTTTAATTTGTGGTATTATTATTACTTATTGTTGTAGGTAGGTAATTTTATACACTGTTAACATTACCATTTGAATCAGTAGCCAGTCTGAGTATTTCATGTGTATGTGTGGGAGGGTGCATATCTATGTGTGCATGTATACACACGAAGTAAATACTGCAAGAAAAATGAGTTACATATTCAAATGTGTTGTATAAATTCTCTCTCTCTCTGTCTCTCTCACTCTCTCTCTCTGTCTCTCTCACTCTCTCTCTCTGTCTCTCTCACTCTCTCTCTCTGTCTCTCTCACTCTCTCTCTCTCTGTCTCTCTCACTCTCTCTCTCTGTCTCTCT
>NC_068985.1:122240729-122243229 GCF_001194135.2 Octopus bimaculoides
TTCTCTCTCTCTCTGTCTCTCTCACTCTCTCTCTCTGTCTCTCTCACTCTCTCTCTCTTTTTCTCTCTCTCTCTCTCTCTCTCTCTCTCTCACTCTCTCTCCACATACACACGCACATATAGTTATTATTAAAGTGCTGAGCTGGCAGAACTGTTACCACACTGAGCAGGAATTTCTTCTTGCTCTTTACATTCTGAGTTCAAATTCTACCAAGGTCAGCTTTGCTTTCCAGATCTTTTGGGGTTGATAACATAAGTTCCAGTTGCCCCGAGGTCAATTTAATCATCTTACTCCCTCCACCTAAAATTGCTGGCCTTGAGCCAAAATTTGAAACCATTATTATTATTATTATTATTATTATTATTATTATTATTATTATAACTACTATAAGGAAGGCATCAAGCTGGCAGAACCATTAGTAGGCCAGGCAAAATGCTTAGCATTTCAAACCTTCTTTATGATCTGGGTTCAAATTATGTCGAGGTTGACTTTGCCTTTCACCCTTTTGGTGTCGATAAACTAAGTACCAGTCAATGTACTCGACTAGCCCCTTCCCTTTTCCCTCACATATTTCAGGCATTGTGCCTATTATAGAAAGAAATATTATTTCTATAAGGGTGATGGATTGGTAGAAACCTTAAATCTTTGGACAAAAAGCTTTCTGATGTTTGTTCTGGCTCTTTACATTCTTAGCTCCAATTCTGCTGAGAGAAACTTCATGTTCATCTTTCTGGAGTCAGTTTAATTGACTAACCCTCTTCTCCACAAATTTGTGGTTTTGTGCCTATATTTGAAACAAAAAGGGTGGTAGATTAGCTGACTAGCTAAAGTATTGGACAAAATGTGTTTTGATATTTATTTTGGTTCTTTACGGTCTAAATTCAGATCATGCCTAGGTTAACTTAGTCTTTCATCTTCCAGGTTTGATAAAATACAGTACTAAACCATACCCTTCACAACTGCAGGTCTTGTTTTTGTTATTACCTTTACTACAATATTGAAATTGACTGCTTTTCTAACTGGTAAGTTTCTATTAAGGTGTGCTTCTCAAGCAAGAAACTCAAAGTAATGGAAAAGTAATACTCATTTGTGCATTTGTTGCCAAAGTTAAAAGTCAATGTATCTATATACATATATCTTTGTATATGTGTATGCACACATAAAATGATCTTAGGGAAAAGGTCTCAAAGGCACCTAGTGCCATTCACTTCAGTAATGAAGTTAATGGGAGATATATCAAATGTTGTAGACAAAAGAGTCTCAGTTAGGAAAAGAAAACAAAACTTAACAGCAAATTTTAGCAAGTCTGAAAAGATGAGGGGAAATAGCTTATATGGTGAGAGAAAAAAAAGAAGTCTGTTATTTGTGTACAAGCAAAGACAACTCAGACATACTTCTGTCTTTTAGACTTCACCAGCACTAGTCTTAATAGTAGGGTTTTTTTTCTGTTTGTTTTTTTTGCCTCCTCTCCTATATACTCTACAAATTGAATCTTTTATCATGTTGTGTTTATTACTTTTTAGCTGAACAATGGATTGGCAGAATCATTAGAGCACCAGATAAAATGCCTTGCAGGATTTCTTCTGGCTTTTGATATTCTCTGTTGAAATCCAACCAAAGTCAGTTATATCTTTGATCCTTCTGAAGCTGATAAATTTCTGAGGTCGTTATAATCTATTATCTACTTCCAATTTGCTGGCCTTGTTCTTAAATTAGAAGCAATTATTATTCTTTCGCTGGGTGGTGGATTGGCACAATCATTGAAGTGTGAAACAAAATGCCTTGTGGTATTTGTTTTGTCTTTGTCCTCAGTTCAAATTCTACCATGGTCAACTTTACCTTTCATCCCTCTGGGGTTAAGCTGATAAAATATAATGCCAGTCAAGTACTGGGATAAATCTAATCAACTGCTCCAGATCTCTGAGCTTGTAACTATGTTAGAATCAATTATTACTCATTAGTTGTGTGTAGAGACAAACTTGCTAATTGGATATATTAATAAGGCAAGGGTTTTCAGTCTTAGCTCTGTTCTGTTGTGTGTGTGTTTCTTTAAATGTCTCTCTTTCTTGGCAGGACATTCAAATTTAATTCTGTGTGCCTCAATTCTTTTAAATATATTATTCATAGTGAGGAATGGAAGCTAGGTATACCAGAACTTGTGAAGTGATAGCATTTAAAATATAAAATGGCTTTGTAAACAGAGATAAGCTTTTTGTTTTGCAATTCTCACTCACTACATAAATGGCTGACTATAAACTCTGGCCTTACATAACCTACATTAGATCCTAGGTCTTTAAAAGATATTCACCTTAGTTGTTCTGCCCTTTTGATTTGTTTATGAATATTTCTTGTAGAGTTTTTTAAAGGTAGTGAACTGGCAGAGTCATTAGCATGCCAGGCAAAATGTTTCACAGCTTTTGTCTGTTTTTATGTTCTGAGTTCAAATTCTGCCAAGGTCGACTTCACCTTTCGGGGTTGACGAAATAAGTACCAGTTAAGC
>NC_068985.1:122248229-122252135 GCF_001194135.2 Octopus bimaculoides
TCTCATGGCTATATTCATGAGTACTATGAGGCTGGAGGGTGAACTAGATGCTAGAAATGCAGGTGCTGACACAGTAACGTACCAATTCAAGCTTTTGATCCTCAGAAGAAGAGAGGTTGGTAAAAAAAAAAAAAAAAAAAAAAAGAAGCCAATCTCACTATCTTCAATTTGGTTTCCATGCTAATCCACACCTATGGTCATGAATGTTGGGTGATGACCAAAAGTGTATGACTATGAATACAAACAAGCAAAATGGGATTCCTTTGGAGGACCTCTGGGACAATGTTAAACCTATATGTTGGGATCCTGAATTGGGCAGGGGAGGTATGGCCTGTGGTCCCAGCCTTGGATGAACCTTGAAACTAATGTTCAGGTCGTTTGGGCAATGCTGGCGGTATATTCTCCACATTGTACAAATGATGTACCGCTCGGGGCGGCGCTGGAGAGAGTAGAGCTTCAAGGCTTTACGGCGGTCCCAGTAATTGAGGTCAGCCATGCCTTCAATTCGTTTAGTGAGTGCCCTCTGGGGTGATTCAATCCTCGAGATGTTTTGTTTTGTATGGGGAGACCAGAAGGGGCAGCAGTATTCGAGGTGTGGCCGTACAAAGGAGGAGAAAAATGGAATGATGACACCTTGTTCTCTGGACCGGAAGGTTCTTAAGATCCAGGAGCTCATCCTATGAGCTATATTGACCTTATTGTTGATGTGGGCACTCCAATTGAGATTGTTATAAACAATTACACCCAGATCTGATATTATTGGATGCCGTGAACGGTTCCCCTGAAGGAAGAGAGTATGGCTGTTTTAGTATAGAATTTCTTCCAAAATGCATCAGCTCAAATTTTCCTTCATTCAGTTGCATTTTGTTTTTGTCTGGAAAACATAATAGTCAGTTGGTGCAAGTCTGGTGGATGACCGAATACTTCCAAGTTCAGCTCCTGTAACTTGAGTGGCATTCTTTGTGCAGCATGAGGTCGAGCATTGTCTTGCAAGAGAATTGGCCTGTCTCTATTGACTAATCTCAGTTGTTTAATTGAAAGTTCATTCATCATTTCATCTAGTTAGTTGATGTATACATTCTCTGTAATTGACTTATGAAGTCTCATGAAGCTGTAGTGGATGACACCGGTGCTAGACCACCAGACAACATTAGCTTTTTTTGGTGAATATTCTTTTTTGTATTGTGGTTTGGCACTTTGTTTCTATCCAACCATCATACAGAACACTTGCTATTGTTGAAAAGTATCCATTTTTCATCACACGTAATGTGATGCAAAAATGGTTTGCTTTTATGCCGTAACAGCAAAGAACAGCAAGTTTCAAGATGACATGTCATTTGATGCTCATTCAGTTCGTGTGGTACCCACTTGTCCAGCTTCTTTACCTTACCAATTTGTTTCAGATGGTCCAATACAGTTGGAATCGAAGCATCAAACTTTGCTACTAATTCACGCATAGTTTGAGATGTATCCGCTTCCACTACAGTTTCCAGCTCATCATTATCCATCTTGATCTCAGGTCTACCACGGGGCTGATTTTCAAGAGTAAAGTCACCAGACCTGAACTTCTCAAACCATCAACATATTGTGCACTCATTCGTCACATCTTCATCAAATATTTCTTGATGTTTTGAGCTGTCTGGGATGCATTGGTTCCATGACAGAACTCATATTCATAAACAACACAAATTTTTGATCTGTCCACAGGTTCACAAAAATTGATTTACAAGAGAAAACTCACAATGTAATCAGACACCATGAATTGCATTTCGAAAAGTGATGATGTAACTCTTCAATGTTGTAAAACAAAGAATTGTCAGGATAAAATATTAGAGTTAATGACTGTCAAACTTGGTGCATAAAAAAATCAGACATTTCATTCTTAATGACCTGATACTTTGTCAATGTCCTTCTTTCAATCACTGAATGTGAATTATAGTGGTTTGCTATTAGCTAATAACCTCTGCAGTTGTCTTACTAAGAACAGAGCATGGTTGGTCTCTCATCTGGCAGAATCCCAACAACTCATCTTAGCTAATTCTCTTCCTAATTATTTGGAAACTTGACCTGTTAACTTGATGCACTTCTCTTTACCAATCCGTATACTGTCAGATTGTCACACAATCTGTGACATAGCACAGCTCTGATCTTCATGATGTAGGATATTGGCAAAACTTTTACTTGCAGCTTTTCTCTTAACTAGGTTTACCTGATGTATAAATACATGGTACCATTCTTACCACTCACTCTCTTTTTTTCATCCTTTACAAGCCTGTTTCTTGGCTTTTATGGATCCATTTGTTGTACCCAGGTCGGATTTACTGGCAATAAGAAGGTAGGATCCCTTCATATGGAATTGGTCCTACAAAAATGCATAGGACCATTGAAGTGAAAAACAAATTGGATAAAAATTCACAGCGTATGAGTCTCTCTCTCTCTCTCTCTCTCTCTCTCTCTCTCTCTCTTTCTCTCTCTCTCTCTCTCTCTCTCTATATATATATTGGCTGATGACTAGCAGCAACCAAAGAGTTAAAGGATTTGGAACCCACTAATTTTAACAACTATAACAAATTCATAACACTATCTATGATTCTAAGTTGGTGTGTGTGTGTGTGTGTGTGTGTGTGTGTGTGTGCATGTGCACGCGTGTGTGCACACAGAAAGAGAGAGATAGTAAGTATATGTGAATTTTAATGGATCTGCTATGACTAGATTTAAAAATATTCCCCAGAGCTTCCCAAGTTTACAGATTTTATTTTTTTAGTCTACCACAGAAAATAAATACTCACACACACACATCAATGTATGAAAGTGAACATATGGAGGGCTGAAACTAAATGCTGTAATGCATACACTTGATAACAACAGCAACAAGAACAACAACAGTAATCATATTGACAACAAACAAGAACATCAACAACAATAGCAAAGAGAAATTTTCTGGATACAGTCATATCCAGAGATAACAGCAATAGAGCGAGGGAAAAAGAAGGGAAAGAATCAATAGATATGGGTATATATAGAAAGACAGGGAGTTATACAATGCATAATCCCATGGTTCTAGGCATTGTTCTGTAAGTGAAACAAATGATATATTGTTAGTTTTGCTTGTTGCCAAATGTGTAGACGTTTTAATATGATATCAGCATTATTGAATAAACCAGCATATATTAATGGCACAAACATATATATATATATATGAATAAATACACTGTTATGCATTCACACATACACACAGGCATATAATTATATGTATGTATAAGTAAACACTCACACATACACAAAAGAAATAGTCCAGCATAAATATGCATATATGAATAAATAAGAATTGATGAGGAGTTATGTTAGGTCTGTTTGCCTGGCTCTCTGTATTATATGCATAAAGAGACAGATATATGAGCATGTGTATGTATATGCATATGTGTATCTGCATATACGCATATATATTTAATATTTATACATTAATTTTGCATGTGTGCGTGAGTAAGTAAGTATGTGTGTGTGTGTGTGTGTTATAATTTAGTGAATGAAACCAACATTGGCAACTACTGTGACAGGTTTTTTGCCTGAAAATCATGCTATTCTTTTGGTTACTATGGTATTGCATACTTTTTCTGCCATTCATTGGTATTGCTTATATATATATATATATGTGTGTGTGTGTGTGTGTGTGTCTCGTCGTCGTCGTTTAACATCCGCTTTCCATGCTAGCATGGGTTGGACGATTTGACTGAGGACTGGTGAAACCAGATGGCTACACCAGGCTCCAATCTGATTTGGCAGAGTTTCTACAGCTGGATGCCCTTCCTAACGCCAACCACTCAGAGAGTGTAGTGGGTGCTTATATATATATATAAATAATATATATATATATATATATATATACACTTTTTACCTGTAATTTTG
>NC_068985.1:122252146-122260233 GCF_001194135.2 Octopus bimaculoides
TTATATATATATATATATATATATATATATATATATTATATATCATCATCATCATTGTCATCATTACTTAATATCTATTTTTCCTTGCCGACATGAGTTAGATGGTTCAACAAGAATTGGCAAGTCAGAAGACTGCACCAAACTCCGTTGTCTGTTTTGGCATGGTTTCTATGGCTGGATGCCATTCCTAAGCCAGCCACTATATGGGTACTTTTTACATGCCACCAGCAGCAGTAAGATTATCAAGTAACTTGCAAGACCCCTTAACTGAGGGATATTGTGGTATTGGAGGACAGAAAAAGAGGGTCTTGCATTCAAGGGGAAACATGGCTGTTTCAGGTGGGAAGGAAGTGGAGAGAGAGGAGATGGTGAAGATGTGATTAGGTGATGAGTGGGATCAGGTGAGTTCTCAAGGTTGAGAGAAGTAGATGAAGAGGGAGATGAAATGAGTGGGCACAGGTAGAGGGAAAGGGTACTGGGAAGGTATGTTGTGGGGAAGACATTCGATGGGGGACATATTGTGTGTAGGTAGGTATGTGAGGGAGAGTAGAGGGGAATGCAGTAGGAGGTGAGCATAGATGGGAGAGGTTTGTCAGGGGGGACTGTCAAACTGTCCAACCCATGCCAGCATGGAAAACAAACATTAAATGATGATAATGATGATGATGATACACTATGTGTACATCATGGTAAATCAATGCCTTGAAAATGAAATTTGTAATTGGTGGACAAAAGCTATAGGGAAACCTGTCGTATAATGTGTGTGTGTGTGTGTGTGTGTATATAAAATAGCATTGTGGAATTCCTGACGTAGATCGAGAAGAAATGTATCCTAACCGTGGATGACACCAGGTAGTCTAAACTGTGAATGTGCTTTACTTAACACAGTAATTGACATATACTCATTAGTTCCAAAAATTACACACATATATGTGCATATATATAAATATATATTGGTATTTCTTTATTTCATCAATTACACATGTTTCTGTGTTCAATAATCAATGATGGCAAAATATAGATGTGATTTACAAAGAGTATTTCATCATGACCCTGTTTAATGATATGCTTGGTATGATTAAATGCTCTTTGCAAATTGCATTTATAATTTACCATTAATTATTGAACACTGAATCATGTGTAATAGATAAAATGAAGAAATACCAAATTCACACTTCATGTTTTTCTATCTTAATACATATGCTCTTTGTATAGGGCTATACTAATCACAGGATCCAAGAGGATTCATCCTCTTGGATCATACGGCAGAGTGAGTGTAACTTGAATACTATTATGAGTTGCAACCAATATGGTGATTTTGTTGTGCACTTAGCATATCCATTTCCACTTACACACACACACAAACACACACACACACACATACTTACACACACATATGCATTCATACATACATATAAATATATTATATATAGACATACATACAGACAGACAGATAGATAGATAGACAGATATACATACATACATACATACATACATACACATACATACACAAATACATGCATACGTACAGGGCATCTGGCCATAAAACAGTCCTTCGGTATATATTTGTCTAACCCATGCTAGCATGAAAAATAGGCATAAAGCAAACAAATGAATGAGTAAACACATTTATAAATGTACACCCTTGGTATATTATTATGGAAAATAACATCATTTGCTTGCTTTTCAGTAACCAGACATATCCATAAATGGGTAGTCAGTTCTATTGATAATGAAGGTTTATATCATAGTACTGTATAAGGGCTGTGAGCTAGCAGAATTGTTAGCATGCAGGGCAAAATACTTAGTGGCGTTTTATCTGTCTTCAAATTCTGTCCTGGTCAACTTTACCTTTCATCCCTTTTGGAGTTGATAAAATGAGTACCAGTTGACTGGGGGGTCGATGTAATCAACTCATACCCTCCCCCAAATTTGCTTGTCTTGTGCCAAAATATAAAGTTCTGTGGGAAATTCCTAAAATTGATGCCCATCTTCTGTTCTGGCTTAAACAATTTCACCCTACTAGTTCTGCTTTACTTGACCAATTTTGAACCATATTCAATAAACAACAAAACCCATATCTAATAAACAATAAAAGAATTAGATATTCCATGTTGTTGTTGTCATCATTGTTGCCATCACCATCACCATCATAATTGTCATTGCAGTTGCCATTACCAACAATGCTGCTGCCCTCATGGCCATTATTTTTACACCCCCATCCCACACAAATCAATCCTGATCAAACAGGCCTACAATGAAAAGCATTCTGGCTGTGATGACCCTAATATTTTAGGGGTGTGTCAAAAAGTACACAATCCATATATTTCTATTAAATTATTTCTATTAAATTAGACTTTTATTATCAAATTTCAGGAGATTTTCATGCTTGCTTTAAGAAAATTCTGTTCCATACATTTTACTATTAAGAGGATAGCAAAGAAAAATTGAAAGTTATGGTTTAAATTTAATTATTGAAATCAAAGCTAAAATATCAATTTTAGGTGTTTGCTACAAAAACTTTTACATAGTTATTACTGTGATTTGTCTTGGAATTGCTACAGATCAATTAAAGTCCTGCTCTTCCTATAAAACTTAGAAATTCCTGACATGTTTCAAATTCATTTTGTTAAAACTTAGTTTTAAATTCCTTGCTTGATTAACATTCATTGTACCATGCTGCCTATGTAAGAATAATATTGGGTCTGTCTGACTCTTTCCAATTTCTGATACTTTCTCTCTCTCTCTCTCTACTC
The DNA here is from genome assembly GCF_001194135.2 of Octopus bimaculoides. Lineage (NCBI taxonomy): Eukaryota > Metazoa > Mollusca > Cephalopoda > Octopoda > Octopodidae > Octopus > Octopus bimaculoides. The sequence continues at coordinate 122,254,903 of NC_068985.1, forward strand.
AAACTTTCACTGTACCATACTGCCTATGTTATGAAGATTGCACTGGAGGTACCCAGTTTCAATCCTCTCTACTAACATCCCTATCACTCTGTCTTTGGAACTCATCACAAGGTATATGTTTGAGGAATTGCATTGAATCTATTTTTGTTTGCTATATCCTACCATCGATCTTTCTGTGCTCCCTATCAATACCTTGGGCCACTCCTTATTGACATTGCCTATTACTGTTTCCTTCCCTCTCTCCCCCTCCCTTCTTCCCTCCCTCTCTCTCTTTCTTGCCCCTCTCGCCACCTCAACCCCTCGATCCCACCCCTCACACTCGCCCTCTCACCCCTCATTCTCTTCTCTCTTTTCTCTCCCCAGCAAACTTGTAACTGCATCACTGGTCCTCTTCTATTACTCTCCTTCTACCACTCTCATACCAATCATTCTGTTTCTTCCATCATACTCTTTACTCCATTCATCTTTAATTTTCATTTGTTGTTGCTGTCTCCTCCATTCACCTTTTTGCATCACTCTCACAAGTACTGGTGCTACAATAAAATACTGTAATATCTCATTTTATGAGGACCCACTTTACGAGACCCCAAGTTTATGAGTTTTATTTTTTGAGCACAAGGTTCAAATTTTGAACAAAGTGCAAAAATTCCTACTACCTTCACAAATGCTTCTGCATATTACTGAGAAATTTATAGAGAGTGAAAAAATATTCCTTCTAAGCAAACAACTCTAGACCTGTTTTTTAAAAATAAATCTACACGTAGGAGTGGCTGTGTGGTAAGTAGCTTGCTTACCAACCACATGGTTCCGGGTTCAGTTCCACTGCATGGTACCTTGGGCAAGTGTCTTCTACTATAGCCTCGGGCCAACCAAAGCCTTGTGAGTGGATTTGGTAGATAGAAACTGAAAGAAGCCCGTCGTATATATGTATATGTATATATATGTGTGTGTATGTTTGCATGTCTGTGTTTGTCCCCCCAACATCGCTTGACAACCGATGCTGGTGTGTTTACGTCCCCGTAACTTAGCGGTTCGGCAAAAAGAGACCAATAGAATAAGTACTAGGCTTACAAAGAATAAGTCCTGGGGTCGATTTGCTCGACTTACGGTGGTGCTCCAGCATGGCCGCAGTCAAATGACTGAAACAAGTAAAAGAGTAAAAAGAGTAAGTCCATCTACCAGTGCTTGTGAATCAGTGATCACATCTACAAGTGAGTCTAATGCGAGTGAAGAAAACGATTATAATAATAATTTCTTTTATTTTAAATGATTTTGACATTCTTTTTACTGTACATAAAATATTCTTTACATTCTACTGTTGTTTTATTGCCATTTATTTATGAGTATTATAAATTTTATAGGTGAAATATTTTTTCTGGGAATGAATTATGATTTATAACATTGCTACTATGGGAAATTATTGCTCTGCTTCACAAGCTTTTACTTTGCAAGCAGTCTCTGGGAACAAATTAACTCATATATCAAGGCATTACTGTATGCTTAATACATTCTATAAAGTACTTGGCAAATGAATGGAGTTGAAAGAAGCCTTTAGTGTTGCCGAAGAAATGATGACTTGTCTTGTGTTGGTATCACAATGAAATTCCCCCAAAGTATTCTGTAAAAAGGTTGGTGTTTAGAAGGGCATCCAGTCATAGAAACCATGCCAAAAATAGAATGTATGAATGAGATGTGGCCCTCTGACATGTCTTGGAAGTCAACAACTCTAAATAAGAACTGACTCATCCAATGCACAGCCATGATAAGTGGATGGAAAATGGTATTGATGATGATGATGATGATGATGACAATGGTGATGGTGAACGGTACTGAAGCAATAGTTTGAACATTGCAAAAACAAAAAGCAAAGGATAAATAGGCTATCACACACACACACACACACACATACACACACACACACACACAGAGCATGTGTGTGTGTGAGAGAGAGAGGGGGAGAAGAGGGAGAAAGAGAGAGAGAGTGAGAAAGACAAAAAGAGTGAGAAAGAGAGAGAGAGAGAGAGAGAGAGCAGCCATCCAGCATAACTGAAATAAAAATAAAATTTGAGATTTGTTAGTTTTCAGTAAGAGGAAGAAATATTTGACACGATGGTCAGAGACCAGCACTTACTTTGAAAATATTTGAATGGAATACCATTCTCCTATTATATTTGTAATTTTGTTATTTTATTTCATGTCTATTTTAAACAACTGAGAGCTGAGGATAGCTATGTTAACTGCAAGCCAGAGTCCATAGTTCATATTGTAAGAAAGGCAGCATGTTTTATTATCTTTGACCTTTTTTTTTTTTTTTTTGAATATTCTATAATATTGAATACTATGTTGATTATCTGACAAAAGATATTAATTTTAGACTGTGTGAGAGGTTTATAGCAACTCAATTTTTTATCTTTTCTTTTACTTGTTTCAGCCATTAGATTGCAATCATGCTGGGGTACAGCCTTGAAGAATTTTTAGTCAAATGAATTGACCCCAGTATTCATTTTTTTTTTAAGCCTTATATTCATTCTATTGGTCTCTTTTTGCCAAACAGCTAAGTTATGGGGACATGAACACACCAACACCGGTTGTCAAGCAGTGATGAGGGACACACACACATACAATGGGCTTCTTTCAGTTTCTTATTTTTTTATTGCCCACAAGGGGCTAAACATAGAGGGGACAAACAAGGACAGACAGAGGGATTTTTAGTTTTAAACGTGTCTAGCACTACAGAGAGAAAAAAAAAATTAAATTTTAAGTTTCCCAACTATTTTGTCTTCTCATTAATAAAAGAGAAAAGGGAACATTCCCAAATATTTTTTGGTATTTGTCAGGTTGTCAGGTTAAATAGCACTGCATTATTCTGAAATACCCCTTTATTTTGATGGAAACAAAAGTCACATCATCTGATAGCATTAAATTTGTTTATCAAGGTTTTAAAATATCAATAAAGAACTTGAATACCATAACTTCTTGATTTATAGTTGTAAATAACTTCCTTATTGCTGTTAATCAACACTTCTAAAACTTATCAACAATTTTTGATTTATTTTACTAAATATAGGATGACAATTTAAAGTTACAGAGTGGCCTACCTCTGACTGAACTGATTGTTCAATGCTTTTGATGACATATTGGCTGATACATTAGAGCACAGAGCAAAATACCTTGTAGTATTTGTTCTGGCTCTTGTGCTCTGGGTTCAAATTTTGTCAAAGTTAACTTTGCCTTTTCGTCTATTTAAGAGTCAATAAAATACCAGTAAAGAACATTGGATTGACAGAAGTGTTATAATATTAGACTAGACACCTCATAAAATTTGTTCTGGGTCTTTACGGTCAGAGTTCTGAGTTAGCAGACTTTATCTGTTGTCCAGATTAACACCACCACCTGACATCTTGTGTGCATTTAGCAGAGCCCACTCTGTTGCAGGAATTCAGGTCACATCTCTGGTTTGATGGAAATATTCTCCTTTTCTACTACCAGTTTCAGAGGCCCTAAAAAATAAAGTCATGGGTAGTACCTTTCTCTTCTTGTCTAAGCAGAAAATAATTAAAAAAAAAAGAAAACAAAGTAATATCTGATATTTATTAATCCACTTAAAGTATATCATATATGTACATATATACAATATAATGTTTATAGGATGAAAATTAAACAAAGAAAAGTAAAGATGATTTTATTCAACAGGTACAGGTGCAAATTAGTACACTCCTAAAGCGGACCATATTCAATCTTTATCAATCCACTTAGAAAAATAAAGAACAAAACTATTTTTTTTACAGGTTAACCAACTTCAAAAACTGTTTAAGGAATAATAGTAATAATGGTCGTTATTCAATACACATGTTTGAACCTAGAAAAGAACAGCGAGGAGGACTATCTCAGATAATGTCTCAAAATTAGATCTTTTGGAGGCATATCGACAAATCCAAGTAGAAGAATGCTCACATTTATTAACCATCAATACACACTGTGGCTTATTTAAATTTAGGTAGCTTCTTTTCAGTGTAAAAGTGGCTCCTTCCATATTTCAGCAAATAATGGATACAATGCCTGAAGCACTATTTTGATTGACTATCATTTCCATAGTAGTGCAATCTTCTAGACAACATAAATATTGATGTTGTTATGAAAATGGTTGGTAAACTTTTCTATTCCTTCTTCAAGAGTCTTAGTACACCAATGATTATAGTATTATTTTGGTTTCATATTCTACTTTCTCCTGATATTAATTTCCAGATCTTTGTACTTGGTTAATTTCTCTGTGACTCTCATGAAGACGTTTCTTTCAGAAGGTATCTCAATGTCAAAATGCAGACACCCCCCATCCCTGAGTAAGGTCGAATTTCTTCAGGTCAAGTAGCTCGTCCCATTCAAAGGGTCCCTGAATAAAGGTCATTTAAGGATAATGAGTGAAACATCCATATTTCTAGAAGTGAATTATTCAAACCCCAAGAGTTCCTCTCTGCACATGACTATGAAGTTCCTTCTCTACTCCTGCTCATGATCAGGGATGCACATATCATCAGCCACTAAGGGACATACTCAACCGGTTAAGGTCAATCAACTGAGAAGCAAATCTGTTGTTATCAAGCAGAATATTTGCTGAAACCCATCTTTTACACTGTTAACATGTGCTGTTGTTGTTATTTTAAAGTCGTTAAGTTCTGTAAAAAAATTTTATTTATTTACTTTTGTTTTAAAGTGAAAGAGAGCAGAAAGTGAAAGATGTATGTGTATATGAAATGGACGTATGTGTGAAAGTGAGAGAGAGGGGAAGAGAGAGAGAGAGAGAGAGTAAAAAAGAGAGAGGGAAAGAGTGAGTGAAGGGGGTGTACGTACATACATCAATACATATGCATGCATCTTTTTTTGTATGTACATGTGTATGTGTGTGTGTGATAGAGAGAGAGAGGGGATGAGTGAGTGAATGTATGTGTTCTCATGCATGTGTAAGTGGCACTCTCTCTCTCTCTCTCTTTCACACACCACACACGCACACATCCATTTCATATACACGTTCATACATCTTTCACTTTCTCCTCTCTTTAACTTTAAAACATACCCTATATGTATGTATGTATGTATGTATTTATCTTAATAATACTAAAACTATAATGATGTTTGTGTATACCCAAAATATCTTAGAAATAGTATATTTTATCTTAGTTCTCTTTGCATATTTATTTTCATATCTACCTTTGGCAGTGCAGTACAAATTTTTGTGACATTTGTGTATACACACACACACACACACACACACACATGTATGTATATATATATATATATATATATATATACTTCTTTTTCATACACACACGTAAA
>NC_068985.1:122260609-122270609 GCF_001194135.2 Octopus bimaculoides
GGTGGTGGTGGCGGTGGCGATAGTGGTGTGTGTGTGTGTGTGAAAAGAGGGTGAATAGAAGGCTATGCTGACAGTCTTATTCTTAACAAATTATTCTTTTTGCAAAGTGCAAAAAATTCCTGGGAATGGTATTTGACTGCAGTTTCAGAAGCATTAAATGATTGAGAGAGAAACTTTCTCAACTGGTTTGGAAATAGGACACTATTCTATCACAGCTATATGCTTCAGAATTATTTCATTTTATCTACTCTTTGAAATAGTAATTTTTGTTTATAGTCAATAACTTATTGAGGCTCCACAAGTGTATGTTTTTTTTTACCTACTGATATGGAGGAATGGTCAATGCTCATGACCTTTGCAGTACCTTTGAAGACTGTGAATTTGATGTTGTTAATGTACTGTTTAAACAGTTACAAGTCAATACTTGCACGAAAGACATGAACCAGGAGAAGATTTGAGAGTGCCAAAGTTCTAGTTTTCTGGTGTCCTGGATTGAAGAACTGGGCATAGTAGTTTATAGAACGGCTAGGGTCAGAGTAGATGCATCAAGGGTAATTAGAGATGATGAGAGAAGTGGGAGGAGGAACATAGTCAAAGACTTATTGAGTGTGGAGGCTCCGCCAGGATATTTGTTTTTATGTGCTGATCAGGAGGAATGGTCACTGCAAGGCCTTAGAGAACAGAGAGCTTGATGTTGTTAATATGCTGTTTAAACAGATGCTGAGTGAAGGCACATGGCTCAGTGGTTAGAGTATCAGGCTCACAATCATGAGGTAGGGAGTTCAATTCTCAGATCAGGCTGTGTGTTGTGTTCATGAGGAATACACTTTATTTTACATTGCTCCAATTCACTGAGCTGTAGAACTGAGTTGCGATGTCATTGGTGCCAAGCTGTATCAGCCTTTGCCTTTCTCTTTGATAACATCAGTGGTGTGTAGAGGGGAGGCTGGTATGTATGGGTGACTACTGGTCTTCCATAAACAACCTTGCCTGAACTTGTACTTTCTCGGTGCAATCCCATGACCAAAGAGAGTCTTTCCTCTTTCCAAACAGTTGCAGATCAATATTTGCAGGAAAGACATGAGCCAGGAGAAGATTACCACAATCCAATGTTCTGCTGTTCTGAAGTTGAAGAACTGAGCATAGTGGGGTGGATACATCAAGGGTGATGAGTGATGTTGAGACAAGTTGGTCAAAGTGACTGAATGGAGGAGGTACAAGATGAACCTTTTCTAAGGAACAGCAGTTGTTATGGTTGTGACAAAAAAGACAGAGAGAGGAAACAGTATATCTGTGGTCCAGAGGCTGGAATATGTCTGTTGGTAATTGGATGTAGTCTAAGATGACTGTGTGTGTATATGTAGCATCATAACCCTCACTTAAGCCTTGTGGAGTGCCAACAGCAATTGGTGGTTGAAATATTTTCTGGTCCTAAGTTGAAGAGATAGTCTTTGGAATATGGCTCTGTCTATGTTAAGAATATGATTTTGCTAGAAGAGATCCAATATTTGGAGTAACCATGCTCATATTTAGTTGGTGGGGTGATATGAGTAAATCTTGAGTTCTTTTATTTTTTCTTTCTATATAGTGGATCAAGAGGAGAATGATTTCCTTTTGATACACTTCATTGAAATAAATCTTTAACAATGGATTACAAAGCACCTTCTATCACACATAACTCATAGGAAAATCTGGTGCCTATTCTCTTCAGTTGGCTAAACTAATCCTTATCTTTATAAAATCTGTAACCCAAAGAGGCCATAAATATACAGTGATAGATGCAACTTCCTTTTGCCTCTCTTTTCTGGTTATTAGCCTACTTGACCCCCTCCCCCGCTACCACTTTTGATCCATTATGTATTTTAAGTTTAGATTCATCTTCAAATAGTATTTCAATATGCAGATAACCTATGGTATTTGTCTCCACTCCATGTATAGTTAGTTGTTGGCTTCCCTTTGGGAGACACTTCCTCATTTGACAGGTTTTTAAAAAAATATTTTAAATTTTGTTGGACTCTCAACCTGTCACCAGTAAATGGTTTGGGGCTGGTTTGAATTAAATACCTGCAGCAAATATGAAATAATGACCTGACAACAAAAGAAAATTTACTGAACAGATAAAATCTCAAAGGCCATTCAATTCAGTTGGAGGTAACTTACAGAGCCACAGTTAACTGAGTCAGTAGGAGGACAATCTGTAGTATGAGGTTAACAGTATATACCTTCTAATACATTCTGCCTTATCCTAAGCAAAAAATATTAATTATCTGTTCCACTCTGCCTTGCTGTATATAGGTACTATATGTAGCTGAACATTTATGTACATTGATACTGTATACAAATGTACGTAGCTTCACATAAGTACTGTATATGGCTCAGCATAGCTGTATATATGTACAGAATATAACTGTACTTAGCTGTATATAGGTAATATGTACAGCTCTATGTAGCTAAATAGTGGTACTATATGCAGTTGTACATAGCTTTATATAGGTATTGTATATAACTGTACATGGCTGTATATAGATACTATATACATTTCAGCTATATGCAGCTGTACATAGTTTTATATAGGTATTGTATATAATTGTACATGGCTGTATATAGATATTATATACATTTCAACTTAGCTATGTGACAATAACAACATATAGCTGTATACATCTGTACATAGGTGCTATTTACAGCTATATTTAACTGTATAGACATAATATATACTGCTATACATGGTTGTACTTAAGAACTATATGAAAGTATACATAGCTGTATATAGATACTATATATAGTTATACAAAACTGTACATAGCTGTATATAAATACTATATACAGTTGAACTTATCTGTGCATATGTACCACATAAGGCTTGAACATAGTCATATATTGATAATATGTGCAGATGTACATAGCTATATATAAGTACTTTATACAACTGTGCATAGGCATATAAGTACTGCATATAGCTCTACCTACTTTATATAGATAATGTTACATGATGTGATCTCTGATGCTGTACATTGTTTTTTCTACCATTCCACTTCTTTTAGTCGTCAGATCAAGTAATTTTTCAAATGTCTTGACTGTAGTGTGACATTTATAGCTTTCTTAAAGGCAGTAGTTATATATATTACAATGACAAAATAATGATAATGATGGTGGGTGGTGGTGGTGGTGGTGGTGGTGGTGGTGGTGATGGTTATGATAGTGTTGTTTGTGATGGTGGTGCTGCTGATGGTAATGATGGTGATGGTAATGATGGTGGCAATGGTAATGATGACGATGGTGGTGGTGGTGGTGGTGGTGGCAGTGAACAGTTTGTTGTTGAACTCTGATCAAAAAGAGCTATCATCTTAGGCAATCCAGCTATGATGATCTTGTCTTCTTTTCCAGATACAATGTATCTACGATTTCATGATCCAAATTGGCCTTTCTTATTTAAGATGTTAGAGTGTGATTTTTGAGGGTATTTGGATGATATTTCTAACAAGTTGAGCAATTATGAGGAGGTTCCATTGTAACTAGAGAAACATTATTTTTATTGCTTAGTCAGAAGAGAAGAGAATGATTCTTTTACAGGGTCTCTGACACTGGTGAGCAGGATGGAGAAAGATATTCTCAAATCAAAGGTAAGACTTGGCTCAAATGCTTGCAACAGAATATTCAAGAACCTGGTGACGTTAGATTAGCTGATAGATTAAGTCAACCGTACAAGTATCTCACAGTAGAATTCGAACTCAGAATCCAAAGATCTGGAGCAAATACCACAAGGCATTCTGTTTGATGGTGTAATGATCTTGGCAGCCTACCATTATACAATTTATGCTTTAATTTTATCAATGTTGCTTCTGATAACACCCTATGGCAGAGATATGGAGGGCTCTACACTCACAACACTCCAAGGAGTAGTGGGCAGAGAAGATCGATGGATGGATGGATGGATGGGTGGATTTTATCAATCTTTTCCTCAGAAGGATGACATGTATCTTGGTGAAGCTAGAAAAAAAAAAAGCACAAGGTATTTTATCTGAAGTTGGTGGAAATATTAAAAGTCTTAATTTCTAAGTTCAAATTTGACTGGGGACAACTTAGTCTTTTCAATAACAAACTTGATCTCAGTAGCACTCATTTACTAAAACCTTATCTTTTCAGCAGTTCCTATTCCATCACTTGTTAGAGAATGACAGAGAATTGTTTTAGTCCTAGGTTAGACCTGATAATAGATTATAGATGTCAGATTCATGATCATAGACATTCCAGCCATGACTTTACCTTTTTCATTTTTTCATTTTTTCTTTTTTTTGTATGGCAATTGAATTAGCAGAATTGTTAGAGTATGAGATAAAAAGCCTTGCAGTTTTTATGCCAGCACTCACTGTACTCTGGTTCAAATCCTGCTTTGACTTTCAGCTTTTCAGAGGTTGATAAAATACAATACCAATTCAGGGCTTGATTGCTGCGACTATTAGAATATCAGATGAGGTTCAATGCAGTACTTGTCTCAGCTATTTGTGCTCTGAGTCCTTGGATTGTAGACTTAACCCACTGTTTGTTTAACACCATTATCTTGTCCTTGGGTGTTATAAGCATTTGGGGTTAGGATTCTGGTTTGAGAATAACTCCTGTTTTTTCCTCCCACCAATCTTAAAAATCCTGAAAAATAAAGGGTCAGGGACAACCTTTCCCTCCCTGACTAATGGTGGAGGCACATGGTTTAGTGGTATGGGCATTGGACTTATGATCGTAAGAGTGTGGTTTTGATTCCTGGACTGAGTAATGTGTTGTCTTCTTGAGCAAAACACTTCATTTCACATTGCTCCAATCCACTCAGTCGGCAAAAATGAGTAATCCTGTGATGGACCAGCGTCCCATCCAGGTTGAGAATTTATATGCCATAGAAACCAGAAAACTGGCCCTTATGAGTTGGCATGACTCGAGAGGTAACTTTACCTTTTTTTTTACCTCTTTGACTAATTGATAAAAAGCAGGAAAAAAAAGACCAGCTAGAATCATCCTTCTAAGGATCAGAAAAAAGGAAAATATATCCTGTCTTCTTTTCCAGAGACAATGCATCTAGAACTACATGGCCCAAAGTGTTCATTCTTATTTATGGTAGAAGAGTGTCTTTTGAAGGATATTTGGCTGTTATTTCTAACAGATTGAGCAACTATGAGGAGGATCCCTTGTAATTAGAGCAGCAAATTGTTTTTATTGCTTATTCAGAAGGGAAGAGAATGATTCTTTTATAAGGTCTGAAAAATACGAGGTCAGGAACAACCTTTCTCTCCCTAATTAACTGGTAAAAAAAACTGAAAAAGAGGACCAGATTGAAGCATACAGTCAAGTTCAAATCTCACTAGGTTTGGCTTTACTTATCCCTCTAAGGATGATAAAAAAGAAAAGAAAAATATTAAGGATCGCACTAGCCAATGTCTTCCCCATTTTCAAAACAACCAAAATGTGATTTGAGAAAGATTGGTTGCTATTTTTAGCAGTTCAAGGAATGAAATAGAAGCTCTCTTATTGGCTCATTCATAAGAGAGTAGAATTTAGATTCACTGACAGGAGTTTAAAATAATTGCTTTAAATGTTCAAGACCATTAAGTCCCTACCAACATATGCTGTGACAGAATTAACAACAATATATGGTGCTAAAGTCTATAGTTCAATATACTTACTGACATTGTTGAAAACAACATAGATAATTATTTAATGTAGTAGTGTAGTGTGTCAAATTGTGTGTGTGTGTGCGTGTGTGTATGTGCGCGCGCATGCATGCATGAGTGTGTATATGATATGTATATGTATGTATATGTATATGTATATATGTCTATATATATATATATATATATATATGTATAAGGGATGGCGTTTTGCGAAATTTTTCTGGAGAACATTATTTTTCTTTGTGGTTGGGTTGTTGATGACCTCTTTCTAGTATATTGGATGTCCACCTAGTGGTCATCCATTATACACGTGTAATACAATTTTTTCTGAATTTTCAGATTTTTTTATATGCTAGGCCACTTGGTTTTAAATTGAATTAATATTCAATTTATCACCCTATCTATATAAATAATAATTTATATATATATATATATATATATATATATATATATATATCATATATATCATTATTTTCATCATCACCATTTAATGTCTGCTTTCCATGCTGACATGGGTTGGACGGTTTGACTGGAGCTGGCTAGGCAGAAGACTGCACCAGGTTTCAGTGTCTGTTTTGGCATAGTTTTGTTTTTACAGCTGGATGCCCTTTCTAACACCAACCACCCTGCAGAGTGGACTAAATGCTATTTAATGGCATCAGCCCAGGCGAGGTCAGTTTTGGCATGGTTTTTACAGATGGACGCCCTTCCAAATGCCAAGCACTTTATAATGTTGACTGGATGCTTTTTACATGGCACCAGCACTGGCAGGGTTACCAAGTAACTTGCAAGATAAAAATCTTTTGAGAGAGGAGGGGGCATTGGAGGAAATGATCTTGTGCCAGATGATGGAAGGTTAGAGTGTGACAGAGAGACAGAAACAGGTGTCTTGCTGTAGAGGAGGTACATGGTTATCCAGTTAGGGAAAGAAAGAGAGAGGGGAGGGGAGGGGGGGGAGAGAGAATGGTCAAGAATGAGGACAGAAACAGGCATGTTGCTGTAGAGGAGATACATGGTTACCCAGCAACAAGGAAGAGCAAGAGAAAGAGAGAGAGAGGAAGTGGAAGAGAGCAGGAGAAAGATGGTGGTGAAATGCCCGAGCATACTCACAAGGAGTAGGGATCAGAATATAAATGGGATGGTAGGGCAGAGCAAGAGAGAGATAGATGGTGGGGAAGTGCCTGGGTGTACCCTCAAGGTACAGGGGTCAGAATATGAATGGCTGGGTATTGCCAAAGGTGCATGAGTAGGGAGTAGAGATTTTACATGAATGCCAAGAGTGTGGGGGTGGGGAATGCGGTGACCGGTGAAACCTGGGTATATGGAGGGGAGGTGAACTACAGAATAGCATTGATACAGTGAGGACAGGATTGGGCAGCAAGAGGTAAGCATAGCGTATGAAAAGAGGAAATGTGAGGAAGAGAAGAGTTTGTTGAATATTTATATACATCATCATCATCATCAAATGTCCATTGTCTATGCTGGTATGGGTTGAATGGTTTGACCAGAACTGGCAAACTAGAAAGCTGCACCAGAATCCAGTCTGATTTGGCATGGTTTCTAATGCCAACCATTTTACAGAATGTGCTGGGTACTTTTATGTGGCACTACACTGGCGCTTTTACATGGCACCATCATGAGTATTTTCACCATCAGAGGAACCAGTCTTAACACTTCTGCTGTAGAGTATAGGTCTTTTTGAGTACGGCAAGGTGCCAGGCATCATGGTCCTTTGTCTTCTCACCTAAAAGGATACTAATCCTGAGGTCATTCTTCAGTATTTCATCCCATGTCTTCTTGGGTCTCTCACTTCCACATGTTCCATCTGCTTTGAGAGATCAGCACTTCTTTATGGAGTTGTCGGCGTCCATCCACATCACATGACCAAACCAGCAGTCTTCTCTCTTGCACACAGCAGCTAATTCCTTTTATGCCTAATTTCTCTCAAAACACTAGCGCTTTGTCAAATATGTACACTTACATTACAGTCCCACGTGGTGCTCTGCTCCGTCTCATGTTGCAGACTCACAGCGCATGACATTCCAGCTCCACCAAATGAAACCTTCACTGCACTCAATTGGTCTTCCCTGTCCATCTCAAGGTACAGTGCCAGTGTGCTTCCCTCCAGGTACAGGGCCATGAGACCCGCTACATTATCAATGCCTTGTAACCTGGCCACTACTTTGATCTTACAGATCCAAGCCACCACATCTCCTTCACCATAGAAAGGCCTTATGGCATCACTGCCATCACATGGAAGGGGATAACAACAGAGAAATATAGTTTTACTTGATTGCCAAAATAACATGTTGTGCGAAGGGGAAATAAGAAACAATTCTTTGAAACGCCTAGTTTTAGAATAGAGGCATCTGATGAAGGAATAATTCCAGAAGTGGCTTGTCTGTTTTCCTATATGTTCGTTCTGTTGTCTGTAAACAAAGTCCGTTTTGTTTTTATGTCCCCGTTCATTTTCCTAACGTCCTGTACCCGGATATGCATCTATATATTAGATGTAGGTATGTACATATATGTATGTATACATGCATATGCTTATATATCATTTGTATTATGTATATATATATATCAGAAAGTTATGGGTAAACAAAGTCGGGTCAGGGACACATTTGTGTAGGTATACAACTGTAAGTTTGATTAGAGAAAAAACTTTGGCTTCTTTCCCTTGACAAGCAAAACACCCAAACAATAGACTTTCAAGGATTCATATTTCAAGGGAGGTTACACTGATATACATTACGCGAGTTATCTCCCTTGGAATGTACATTTTTTTTCTTTCTTCATATGCACGGTTGTAAGTTTTGTTTATTTTCGGATGTATATTTGGAGGTTATCACATTTCAATCAATTTATAAACAAATATAGTTGTTTATAAATGGATCTGAATGTGACAATATACACCTGCAAAAGAAGCAAAACTTGTAACCTCGTATATAAGCCGAAGAAACTAATCAACACATTATGTTCAGATTGCGCGTGTATGTGAACCCCTTCAAGTGATAGATGTTTAGTCGAAACTTTAAAATTGGGTCTCCCATACATAATGCGACTTTTTCAATTGCATGAACTAAATCTCGGAGGAGGATGAGATAAACTACCTGCTTCAACTTGCTATAAAAGCTGGTAGTAATTTAACTTGCCCTTATTCTTGGTGCAAGTTTTGAAGAGTGCAGTTCGATTTTAGCAGTTATTTTTTCAAAGCTATAATGGAAGTGATGAGGGAGCATATTCGGCATATTTTGCTTTACGAGTTCAATAAAAGCAACAACGCAACGGAAAGTGGGAGGAATATTAATACAGAATACGAGGATCGGACAATAAGTGTAAGCCAGTGTCAATGGTGGTTCCAGAAATTCCAAGCCGGAAACTACAGCCTATAAGACGATCCTCGTCCTGGAAGATCTATAGAACTCGATGAGAACGTCCTGCAAACCCTGGTGGAAGAAAATCCCAGCATAACTGTTGAAGAATTAGCAGAGAAGCTTGGATTTGGTCATTCAACCATTCATCTACACCTGAGTGCCATCGGAAAAGTCAGTAAATTGGGTCAATAAGTTCCTGTCATGTCTCACGAATAGACTGAATAGTGACTGGTGGTGAGAAATGGTTCTCTATAAAACTGTCAAGCACCGAAGACAGCGAGTAGGGAAAGGAGAAACACTGGCACCCAGGCTAAAGAAGGTCTTCACCCACATCAAATGTTATCTGTTTGGCGGAATATGAAAGGTTTTGTCCACTTTGAACTTTTAAACCAAAAACAAACGATAACAAAGGAAATCTACAGCAAGCAGCTTGGGCGGCTTAAGTCAGCGCTAGAAGAAAAATGACCATTTTTAGTTTCAAGATGAAAGGTGTTCTTCCATCAGGATAATGCTCAGCTACATAGAATGAAGATGACAAGGCTGGAACAGTTTGAATGGAAACGATATGCCACCCACCATATTTACTGTTTAGTGCAAGTGAGCCATCATCCATGCAGACACATTTCTCTCCTACGACATCACGATTCTCTCCCACACACTGCATCATGGTGCATGCATAATGGGTTTAGTATTGGATTATATGGTCACTAGTTTGGCAGCTTTAACATCACAACTATTGTACCTTGAAATAAAATAATTGCATATTACAAATGACAAGGAAACAAAACTATCACTTATACAAACCATAATCCTGAAATAAAGAATAGAAAGTAGATGGGGACGGGTGGGGGGAAGGAGAACAAAATTACAGATTTAGAAGTTAATGTGGGTGTAATGAAAAGAAAAAGAGCTTGCTGAAAAATGATTGGTAGGAATTCACAATTTGACTGAATTTGAACAAAA
>NC_068985.1:122272875-122309413 GCF_001194135.2 Octopus bimaculoides
TATACAAAGCAAGACATCTGCTTTTCTCACAAGAATAAACATTACTGGATGGGGAAGGGAGGGGAAGGGAGGGGAAGGGAAGAGAGATAAGGGATAAGAGTGGGGGAGAAGTGTTGGAAATAAGGTGGGGTTGGGGGTAGGTTTAAAAAAAAAAACTCAATAACATATCTGTTGGCCAGACGGTGGGCAGAGAAACAGCCAAGACTTTTGGACAATGACAGCCAAAACATGGCACTGAAAAAATTTTTTTCTGGTGGGTAGAAGATGGTGGCGGTGGTGGTTGGTGGATTAACATTTACTCCTCGCCACTACCACTACCCATCCTGCTCCACCCCTCATTTTTTTTCTTCCATTTTGCTCTGTAATTATAGCCAAAGTAGAAACCAGAGGTGTGATTACAACAGCAGTAGCAGCAGATAAAAAGTCTTATGTTTTTGTGTAGTGTATGTGTGTATCAGTCTTCGTAAGAATGTCATTCATATTCCAAGATCTGTTTGTGGTAGAACAGCAAATACCTAGACAAAAAAAGAGAGAAAGAGAGGAAAATAAATAATGAACATTAAGCAATGGTTAATCATATATTACTCTTGAAATGATCATTAACTCAAAATGCAAATTTATATGACATTACAAATTGAAATCTCAAAATATGAGGTGCTATCAAAAAGTTCCAAGACCTGGCCTAAAACAATGTACATCCTCCATTGGTTACGACAACAAGGGTTCCAGTTGATCCTATCAATGGAACAGCCTGCTCGTGAAATTAACGTGCAAGTGGCTGAGCACTCCACAGACACGTGTACCCTTAACGTAATTCTCGGGGAGATTCAGCGTGACACAGTGTGACAAGGCTGGCCCTTTGAAATACAGGTACAACAGAAATAGGAAGAAAGAGTGAGAGAAAGTTGTGGTGAAAGAGTACAGCAGGGTTCACCACCATCCCCTGCCGGAGCCTCGTGGAGCTTTAGGTGTTTTCGCTCAATAAACACTCACAATGCCCGGTCTGGGAATCGAAACTGCGATCCTACGACCGTGAGTCTGCTGCCCTAACCACTGGGCCATTGCGCCTCCACACAATGTACACCAATACTCCATTAAACAGTATGTGACCCACTATGCAAACACACATAGATACTCCCCACTTGGCTAGTGATATATGTTGTCAGGCCCTCTGATTTGAGATTTTTTTCTCTCCAGAATTCTTTCTCTAATTTGTTAATGGCACCATGCCAGTATAAGATGGAAAAAATATTTGTGGCATTTTTCATGTTTTTGCTATATTTGAGAACTGATTTTTCAATGGTATTTAAGAACTTTTGCTTAGTGATATTGACACACAGTCATGTTGTTATAGATCAGCGGCATGAAAAATATAACAGAGTAGAAAAAGACTATGTATGCATAATGAAACACCATGCAACAGATTATCACATCGAGAGATGAGAAATCCAAGCTCTCTAGCATAGAAGAGATAGTGAAATAAAAGCTCTGGAGAAAATGCAAGAAACTCAATTGTCTGGAGAAGTGGTTCTCAATCATTTTTTTTATCTCTGGATCCCTTTGATTACTGTTTTACTCTGGTGGACCGCCATAGCCATTTGATGTTTAAAAACTAATTCTTATAGATATTGCCTTCAAAATTCTTATTCTTTTCTGTTATTCACAAACTCAGTTGCATAGGTTGAACTATGTAAAATGTTAGAGAAAGAAACCTAGCTGTTTCTTGCAAAACATGCATTTAAATCAAAACTTTTCAAAGACCCTTAAAATACTACTGTAGATCTTCAATTCAATATTTTGCTAGCATAGAACCCCCAAAATCTTATATGAACCCCCAGTTGAGACAATGGTCTAGACAAATACTCTTACAGTTGTGTAATAGTATGAAAAACCCGACGTAAATGTAAGATGCAGAAACTGGACACCATTTCTTACAGTTGATGACAGACACTAATGAAGGAGACTGATAACGATGATTATGTCTACGGTTTGACTGTTGTAATTTTAAATACTCCTAATTGTTTTATTGTAATTTAGGTTGGATGTGAATAACTCGTATCTTTTAAATGTAAGGTATTTCCATGCCTTTTTGTCTTTATTTATTTTAGCCAAGAGAAGAAGGTTAACAACCATAACCTTTTTGGAAAGCTTCTGAGGCAGGTAGAGAAAAATGAAAATATCATGTTCTCAGACTAGAGATCTAGTTCAAGTGTTTACGGGAGAATGGATTAAATGTAGCTGAAGACCAGGTGGTGATGTTAAACCAAAGAACAGGTTTAAGTCTACCTTTCAAGACAGCTATAGTCCAACTACATATATACTAGATGTACCCACCATGATCCGTTGGGTCACAAACACTCCAAGTTGAAAATGTTGATGTGCAGCAGGATAGGAAAAAATACTATTTTGAACTTCATGCAATAAAATTCTTAAATAATACAGTTTTCCTGCCCTTGGTGTGACAACATAAACATGACCAAATGTTTCTTCTTTGAAAACGTTCAAATAACCGTCAACATTTTTTCATCGCTTTCTTCTTTGCCATCCTTTGTTACTACTGTTCTAAATGAAATACATGGGTACTTCAGCATAAAGTAATGTTTTTGCAATGTCATCATTGATGCACAATGAAAAAGAATTCTGTCAATGTTGTTCTCATATGTCGTTCATTGACAGCCATATACATCCTTATTACATCTGAGCAATATTTTTGTTCATCTGGTAGATCAACTTGCAGCTTCACTATTGCAGATGCTCTTTCATGAAGTGAAAATCCTAAGATGGATGCAACTGCTTCAGATGGTCCAGTATACCTACCCATTAGATATTGACTAATTTCGTTATAGCAGATTGGTAATTTCTTTTCAGCATGTATTTGATGATGAATTTAATTGACCTCACTGAAGCAACAATTTCAACATTGTAGTGGCATTTGAATGTTCTTAAAAGAGTCTCATTATAAGGTACAACCCATTTGTTGTTTGTTTTTCCATTCTTATGAGATTCAACTCCTCCCATTGCAACTGATCTGCATCTATAAAAAGACAATCTCTCTGTCTGCTTTTCTGTCTTTTGATTAAGATGATAAAAATTAATATTTTATTTTAAACTAGCAGAGGCACCCGGCGTTGCTCGGGAATGAAATTGTTGCTTATATACTTGAAGAAAAAAAAGGCAAAATATGCTGTATAGAAATTTGAGGACATTCTGTAGATGGACTCTCAGATGAATGATGGCTGGGCGCCTCTCATGAATGGGGAAAATTGAAGATGTGCCAAAAAGCCTCATGGTACTTGAAAACTTTTACGAAAATTAAAGTGGGGATTAAATGAAAAAAATGATTTACGTGAATATCCTCACAAGAGTAATTGAAATAAATGGCGATTGTGGAACCTCCCACGCATACACACGTGTGTCTTTGTAAATATGTTTGTATACATTTATGTATGTGTGTGTTTGTAAGACACAGAGTGTGAGTGAGAGAGAGAGGTTTGTTGTCATGTATACGTGCATGCATAAATATACATACATCTTTGGATGTATGCATATAACAACACAGCCCTTGACTCACTCACACACTGTCTCTTACAAACAAGCACGCGCGCGCATACACACGTGTCTTTGTAAATATGTTTAACCCATGCTAGCATGGAAAGCGGACGTTAAACGATGATGATGATGATGATGATGACATTTATGTATGTGTGTGTTTGTAAGAGACAGAGTGTGAGTGAGTCAAGGGGTGTGTGTGCGCGTCTGTATGTGTGTGAGACAGAGTGAGAGAGCGGTGTGTATGTAGTATTTACTCTCTACACACACTCACACACAAAATAGAGAGTGAAGCTTTTTGCCGTTGTTACGTCAATACCGGAAGTTGACATTGAGGAACCTTTTTAAAGAAGTGAATCTTAAATATAAAGCAATATTATTTATTTTTAATTAAAAAAATCAAATGAAGAGCCTAACATTTATCCGAGGTCAAATTATTCATGCATCACAAGTATGGAAGCATTTGGTGAAGTTGATTTCACGTGAAAAGCGATTACACACACATCTCTGTTTTATATATAGTATAGATATAGATAAAATAGTAATTTTCCCCTTTAAGCAAAAAAAAAAACAAAAAAAAAAAACAAGTTCTTGTGATTCAAAAATATCTCATAAAAATGAGAAAAAAGAAAGTAAGAAAAAAGGATGGACGGCAGTAGCTGACAGGACTCTTTGAAGCATCGACATTTTCAACTTGATTTTTTTTTCTTAAAGGGGGAAAAAACTATTTTATTTGTAATCTTTATCATCTTAATTAAATGGTAGGAAAACAGATAAACTTTGAGTTTTAGTATAATATAGATATATACACTCATCATCATTTAATGCCTTAAAACTGAAAATTAGAACCACAAATAACGTTTGACAGCTTGATATACATCAGATTCTGTATTGCAGACCTGACTGAGCTTGGGGTACATAACAAGAAGTTAAAATTATGTTGAGATGACAAGGCATTGACTTAATAATATGCAAGCACAAATTTGCATATTGAAGAGCAAAAAGAAATGTGGGGCAGAGAACTGTACTTGTTTATTCAGGATAGTATTTTCAGATAAAAATATACAGTATTTTTACTTACCCTTCACTATTCAAAACCTCTTGTGGTGTAGCTTTGGTGATCATATGATCATCACATTTGTACCACTGGTTTTTGTGCAGCCTGATGTAACATGTATAATGTCCAGTTTCTATTGTGCCGCTGTGGTTCACTACAGCAAATAGTGAGTATCTAATAGAGAGAGAATGAAAATAATAAAGAAAGAATAAAATTATGAAATGCAGAGTTCAAGAAACTAAGATCTAAACAGAATATATGCCTAATAAAAGCAACAACAATGCTTGTAAAATAGTAAACATATTTCAATTATGAAAGCGGCAGGGAAGTTTGGAAAGAATAGAAATGAGAATAGTTTGGTGAATGAGGGTGGCAGACAAACAATAAACTGAAGAGACCGATGAGAATAAAGCCAGTGATAGATGATGTGAAGAGAAATTGGATGAGATGGCCAGATGATGCGTTGAGGAAAGATGAAAGTGACCGGATAAAAGGAGTGATGAAAATAGAGGCAGACCAAAAAAGACAGCAAAAGATAAGGGGAAATGTTGGGGATAGGGCAAAACGGAGAAAACTGTCATAGGGCCTACAAAGCAAACTGTTGTTTAGCATGCAAGCTGGAATAAAAAACACTTTGTTGTGTTGTTTATACCACAAAGTTTTCTCTAGTCAGAAAAACGGCAACACGGGCAACTGCTAGTTTTTCTCAAAAAATCTGGCCCAAGCTTGCATTTATGCATGGTCAACACTGACCAGTGGAGGCCTTCATAGGTTTTAAAATTATAGGAAATGAATGATTTAGACACAACTTTGGAACAGCAGCACCAGTAATGATTATAGAGTTATTTTTTCTCCTTCTCAGGGATCATTAGACGGTGGAAGATATCAATACTAATGTCTTACTTGTTATCACAGGAAAGACTTTTGGCAGATTCTTGGACAACTTGATTTCGATAACCATTGTTGTTACTGCGTGATGATGACATGAATGGAGTCATGTCCAATTCTTCTGGAAATGACACAAATGTGGAGATCTTCTTGTGGTAACCCGTGGAGTGTTCAAACCGCTGAAAGTACATCAGAAAAAGAAATTATTTCATGGACTTTCTAGAGAATTCATCACAACAATTTTATATTATTTTTACATGCTATTATGACAAAGATTAAATTTATCATTAATACAGACACAGGTGTAGATGTATGGTTAAGAAGCTTGCTTCCCAACCCTGTGGTTTCAGGTTCAGTACCTTAGTACCTGCACAGTACCTTAGTCAAGTGTTTTCAACTATAGCCCTAGGCCAACCAAAGCATTTGGAGTGGATTTGGCCAATGGAAACTGAAAGAAGCTCATCATATAAATATATGTGTTCATGTATGTGCCTTTGACAACTGGTGGTGGTTTATATTTCTGTAACTTAGTGATTCAGCAAAAGGGACCAATAAAATAAGTACTGAGCTTAAAAATAAGTACTGAGGTTAATTTGTTCGATTAGACCTTTCAAGGAAGTGCCACAGCATGGCTGCAGTCCAATGAATGAAACAAGTAAAAAAGTAAAAGATAAAGGAGTTTATTTTTACAAATTTAGACATTTGGACAGTAGTGAAGCAATTACTTCTTTTTTTCAGTTATATATTTAGCATTCCTTTTGAGGATCTTCGGATGTGAGGCTCAGAGGAAATGAGAAGGGATGGAGACTCCTGGCGGTTTGCCGTGTTTGAGAAGACATGTTAAGCTAAGTAAAATTGTGGCTGTCTATGCATACAGGCATGCCCCCTCCATCTCTCTCTCAGCTGAAAGATCCTAGTCTTGCAGGCTCATGGGTGCTGGTGCCATGTTAAAAGCACCCTGTACAATCTGTAAAGTGGCTGGTATTAGGAAGGGTAGGCATCCAGCTGTAGAAACCATGACAAAACAGACAAATGGAGCCTGGGCAGCTCCTGTCAAACCACCCAACCCATGCCAGCATGGAAAATGGATGTTAAACAATGATGATGATGACAGTTATGATGTGGAATAAAAGTGGAACTTCTGTCAGTTAGGCACACAAGTTTAACAATAGTCATGTGTCCTGTCCAACATTGTTAATCTTTAAAGAGGAGAGTAACAAAGCAGAAATGAGTAAAGTTCTGGATTATTCATTGTCATTTTTATGTTCTCTTTTCATGTTTGCATGGGTTGGATGAGATGTAAAGGATCAAGTTCTTATTTGCAGTTACTGCTCTCCTAGACATGTCAAAGAACATGTCTCCTTAATATGTTACCTTTTTGTATAGTCTCTATACCTGGATGCCTTTCTCTTTACCAACAACATTACAGAATGTACTGGGTGCATTTTATCATAGCGCCAGCACTACAGAGGTTGACGTTTTCTCATAAAGACTAAAGAGTCCTCTCTAACCTATGTGTAGCATTGTGTTCAAGTTAGAAATCAATAAAATACACAAAATTTAAAAGGCTTTGAACACTTGCAGATAGTGCAATTTCTGCCCACAGTAAAAAGGGGCACCTATTAAAGTTTAGTTAGACAGAGGGAAAACAGGCAAAACTGTGGTATGGTTCATACATCATCTAGACATTTTTTTTATTACATATTTTACATTTAGACATATTTTTCCATTACATCAATTTTTCTATGGAAGAGTCTTTTGTTTTTATTGGAATAATATCAGAATATGTTTTTGTCAGTTACAGAAACAGGGTCAAACTGAATTATGTGCCAGTGCACTAGAATCATAATTTTAGTTATTGTTCTTCTCAAATTTATATATATATGTTTGTTTGTGTGTGTGTGTATCTGTCTGTGTGCACCTGTATGTGCACACACTTAAATATAATACTGACATTAGTCCAAATGCACAACAGTGTTTTCATTTATGATGATGCATTAGCTTGTAGGAGTACTCATCACATTAAAATTCTGCTTCGTGGTAGTATTTATAGATTAAACAAGATTCGCAGGATCCATCCACCAAGAGGTGATTTAAATCTAATACTATGCTTTCCAAATCATCCCATTTTATATATTCTATTGCACTTGCTTGTTAACAACTACTGATCCAACTAGCTGTGACTTTACAATAGGAGTAGAGAAGTTTATGTGGTAAAGAAGTTTGCTTCACAACTGTGTGGTTTCAGGTTCAACCCAACTATGTAGCAACCTTGAATTGTCCAAATCCCTGTGAGTGGAATTTGGTAAAAAGGAAGTGAGCAGAACCTCATTGGGTAAACCATTACAGTCCTTGGAATTAGTAGACCAGTCACAGCTGGGAAAAAACACTAAGTTATTTATTCTGGCTCTTAGCTTAGTACTCAATATGCAGACTTAATCCATCAGATTAAGATAATCACCTGGTTTTTGAGTATCTTTATCAGAGTTTACTCTGTTGCAAGTATTCAGGCCAGGCCCTTGGTTTGAGGATAGTCATCCCACTTCAGACAGACAGCCCCCCCTCCTCTGACTAAGTCAACCTATACAAATCATCAAATCAAATCAAATACGCATAAACCTATTTTGGGCCCACGTGAAAACAGCTGATGGTCAGCTGTCCAGTGGCATGACTACCCAACGGATGCCCTTCTCTATAAGAATTTCATTTCTCTTTCCAGCAAGCATACAAACCTAATCCTTACCTTTAAATGGAAGCATGCAACCACTGGCAGTTTTTTCATGGTCAACTGTTTTGTAGATTCTTGGTAACTATGACAACTGCTACATTTGATTTTTGCAGAGCTGCCCAAATGTTCTGGTTTGGTAAATCTGAAAAATATATAAATAAATGTGAATATTCACACTAAGAATAACGGTGAATATTCAAATATAGTATCATTGGAGATTAGTCAATTACATCAACCTCAATAGCTCAAGTACTGGGATCAATATAATCAATTAGCCTCCTCTCTTCTCAATATTGTTGGTCTTGTGCTTAACTAGAATATAATAGAATACTTGGAAACAATTATTGTATGTCTATTGACAATAAAAAGGTGTTGAAGTGTCAAAATCAGTAGAATATGTTTGACTAAATAGATGCCTATCAGTATTTGGACCCATTTCTTTACATTCTGAGACCAAGCTCCACTGGAGTCAATTTTGCCTTTCTCTCAGGAGTTACAAGGATAAATTTTGGTTATTACTTTCTCAGGGACGATTAGTCAATTTGATTTCTATCATAATTATAGACCACTGATGCCACTGCTACCACCATCACCATCATCATTTTAATGTGCATTTTGAGGTAGATATTTTATGAATGAATGCCCTTCTTATCACCATCCACAATCTGTTCCCAATTAAAGTAATATTTCTCGTAGTTCGTCAAATAACAAACAAAAATGTTTTTACATCACATTGTAAACAATGATACTGCTTGCATGGACAGTGACCTTGTTTTTACCTGCTGTGCAAACAGCATCAATACAATGGAAAGATACCCCGCCTCCTACAAAACACCAATGGTCTTTTTACAGTTTTTGCTTATCAAATTCACTCAGGCACTGGTCAGTGCAACACCATAGAAGAGACGCCTGCCAACAGGACCATGTAGTAGAAATGAACCCCAAACCATGTCATTTTTAACCATATAGCTAATATTAAAAATTATTATTTTTATCATAGAATGGTAGCAATAATAGACTAACACAGTTCCTTCCCTCTGCAAGATTCAAATCACATTTCATTTCTTCCTAGGTTCATAATATAAGGATTATCAGGTGCAACCCCTGGTACTTAAACCATTGCATGCAATGTTAATAATCAAAACTAGGTAATTGAAGTGGGATACATGTAGCATGTATGTACCTTCTTTTCAGCTCTCTCTCACACAAATGAAAATTTATATTAAAATCTGATTTGTTATTTGCATTTATGTAGTAAATGCCACTGCTAGTAATATACTATGCTTAGTTCTTTTAACAAAGCCATAACGCTGGTGCTCCATAAAAAGCACCCAGTATACTCTGTAAAACGGTTGATGTTAGGAAGAGCGTCTATGATGATGATGTTCTTCAATGGAATTTGGTTCTATCTTTAATCAAATGAAACAACTATTAACCCTTTTAGCACCAGCCCATCTGAGATTGTCCTTGTTTTTTTTATGATATGAATTTCCTGCTTTAAAGTTATCTGAATTAAAACATTCCAACAAAATTCCAGGTTAATTTATGTTCCAAACATAATAAGCTTAATAAGCAAAGTTATTTTAGAAAATTCTTGATTATTTTCAAAGTTAATTAAAACAATGACAACATATTCCAACAGAAATATGATAATAAAATGGGTTAAGAGCAATGAATGTAATTGAGGTAGTAAGGAATTCAGTTCATGTGCCATCAGGATTAGCTTTACTTTTCAACCCTTTGGGATCAATAAAATAAGTATTATAAATAAAACTAAGACCCCACAAATGAATCTGAATAGGAAATTCCAGTAGTGCTTAGAAGAAAACGGTTCATAATTTCTATCTCACTGTGGAAAAAATGCCTGTAATTAGTCTACTAAGGACATATTTTCATCACTAAAGTTTAGTGCCTGCAAACAGATAAAGACAAAGAACTATGTCCTGATGTGAATACCCGATAGTTATATCAATAGACATACAAAGCTACTGAAGACTATGTAATTACCATATAGACTACAGCAAGACTTAGCTAATGACTTGTTAGACAGGTCACATCATTGTCGTTTAACGTCTCCATGCCAGCATGGAAAGCAGACGTGAAACGAGGACTAGGGACTTTTATTTCGAGACTGACCACTGTGTTGTATTCTTGAGCAAAACACTTTATTTCACGTTGCTCTATGATAATTTTGATATTTAAATGCATGGTACACCATGCACCTGTACAGGTAAGTTTGATTTGAAGGAGGGAATGAGCTTTTGTACAGCACAAACATTTGATCACTATAAATAATTCACCTTTCTCAGACTGGAGAGCTACCATAAACTGAATGTATAAATGGGCAAATAAAAGTAAAAGCATTAATTGTAACTTAATTCAATCTTATAATATTTGTATAACAATGTAGACTAAAGGATATCCAGAGTTATTGCCCTTGTCCCATTTACGAGAGTTCACGAGACTTCGTGAAATTATATGGGAGAAAAGAAGTCATAGGCATTCAATTTTTCTTTGTTACAATTTAAATTAGGGTTGGTGCACATGGCTAAATAAGTAAACATGCTACTTGCATCCAACAACAGTAAAATACAGCAATATAAAAGAAAAAACTTTTGTAGTGTATTAACGCTGATTATCAATTTGGATTATCTCTAGTCTGAGGTAAAATTTGTAATCTGTATCCCAGTAATTATGAATAAACAATGAATGCTTTGTTAGATTATTTTTTATAAAAAGGTATTAAACTCTTGAACGAAAAGAGTTTGTACTCGCTGCTAAGTAAGGCACTAAAATGAACAAAAACCCACTTATCTGACAACAAAATAGGAAAATGATGTTGAAAGGAGTGGGCGATTGTAGAATTCCACAGAAAGCTGAAGTCTGATAATCTATGGGGGATAACATTGAATCTTCCATCTTAGATATAAATGAAGTTGAATAACGAAACCCAAAAAGTAAATTTACAAATCTATGACCATTATGAACAGTAATGCTAAAGCATTCAACCAAGTCTAATAAAATTCTTCGTGGAGCAATTTTTATTGACCTGCAGAAAGAAAAGGCAAAATTTTGACTGAAATTAAGATATGAGGCCGATAGGCTTATATAGGGTTAATAAGTTTGCTTTGCGGCTATGTGGTTTCAGGTTCAGTCCTATTGCATGGCACCTTGGGTAAGAGTTTTCTACTATGCCCGTGGGTAATCAAAATCCTGAGAGTGAATTTCATACACAAAATGTAATAAGTCTGTCATGCACGCATGTTAGTATTCATATGTGAGAATGTGAGTTTGTTTCCTTGTCTGATCATTTGCATGCTGATTGTAAACAAAGTCAACCTTCATATAAAACTGTGTCATTTGTTTGCAATCTGCCATGAAAAACATACCTTGAGTTGTTCATGTTCAAAGAACCAAGAGAAATATTACTTTAGTTGGAAACAGATGAGGAATGGCAACAAAAGAGCATCTGGTTATAGAAATCTCAACAAGTCTTAGTTGACCCAGGTACGTATGGAAAAACAGATATTAAAACTGATTATCCATTTTCTTTTTGTCACTTTGTCTCTGGAAGAAATCAGCTGAGTTCAGATCTGGAGAGGGATGGGCTTTGCTAGTTATGACAGCACCTGAGAGCTCAATAAAGAGAAGAAATACAGCAATGATAAAAGACAGGAAAAAATAAAGCTGTAAAATTACCGTTTTAAACACTCTACTAATGAGGTTGGTTCATAATTCCCTGGACTATTTGAGAAACCTGCAGCAAATAAAAGGAAAAGAAAAAAAATCAGCCCAATGCAAAAATATTGGACAATAAATTACAAGAGAATGCAAAACAATAGCATACAAATTGCAAGTGCATGTTATAGTACAATTTCAGGACATGACTACATACGTACACTTTTCTCTCATTCTCACCTACTTTATCTTGTCTCAATATCAACCGTCTTACCACCATCACATTCCAATAATGGATCCATTCCTCTCCACTTCATTCCATGCAAATATGGGCAATTGTATAGAATTCATTACAGTAAGGATTCTATTTTAAGTATTTAACCAGTTCTCCAGCTAAACATGATCAAAAGTCCAAACTTTGTCATATGCAGCTATTGTTGTTGAGTAAGTGACACCAGGGCACATGTGAAACATTATTGTTGTCTAAGATATTGTGGACATGCCATCATACGATGACAGCTAAATATGTTTTGACTCCCAAAGGCCAAGTGGATGATTAACACTCTGTCTACTTCAGTATCTTCTCTTTCTGGCTGAAAATACAATATCACTAATAACACAACAACCACTTGTCCCAACAGTTCACAAACAAGGATTAAAACAACAACATTGAAATATGCAATGTTAACTCTTTATTAAATGGGTATGAAATAGATGATGATAGTAAATGAAGACTACAGAAACCAACTGCACATATACCTGCATGGAGCAAATATGTATATATATCTGATCCATTAAGCATTCCATATATCTCATCCTCTTAGCATGCATCCCTCTATCACTAATATTTGGCTTCTGTAATCACTTGAGAACAGATTCAGTACATATTTGACCCCCACCCAATCTTTTTTGCACTAACAGTTACCTCCTTCTTCCCCTGGAATCACCCATTAACATCATTCTCATTATAAACCCTTCACACACTCTCCTCCACTGATCAGTCTCCTGTGTCTTAAGTTCTCTCACTCCCTTCTGAGCTACACCTTCAGCCTGTTATGCCTCATCTTCAACACCTCTCAAATGCGTCATCAATGATCTCTTACCCCACTGCTGTTGTCCCACTCAATAATAACCACCCTCCAATCTCCTTCCTCTCACTGTTACATCTTGCACATCATCTCCCTATTTTCTGATCTATCTTCCTTCCTGAGCCGCTTCTATCTCTCTCAATTTACCCACCTTCTATAATTATTTCCCATCAACCATATTTGCACACTTGTTCATCATTCTCTAAAATTACCTCTACCTCTATCTTTAACCTTCTGTTACTCTCCTTTCGCAATCTTTTGGCTACCTCACTAGTGTCAGTGGCATGAAAAAACCAGAGTATACATGGTAAAGTGGTTGGCATTAGGAGAGCCAACTATAGAAACTATGTCAAAGCTGACATTGGAGCTTGATGCAGTCCTTGCAGCTCATTGGATTCTGTCAATCTGTCCAACCCATGTCAGCATGGAAAACAAACACATGATGATGATAATAGGTGCAAGCATGGCAGCATGGTTAAGAAGGTTGCTTCTTAACTATGTGGTTTTAGGTTCAGGTCCACAGCACAGGACCTTCAAGTGTCTTCTATAGCCTCAGACCAACCAAAGAATAGAGTTCATAGATGGAAACTGAATCACACACATTGTATGTGAGTGTGTGTCTCCACATGGGATGATTCTGAGTGAGTAGCACTGTTATATGAGTGATATTTGTTTAGTTTCCCAAATAAAACATGTCAGGGGAAAATATTACCTTGCTTGGAAACAGATGAATGTTGATGACAGGAAGGGCATTCAACTATAGAAATTCTACCTTAACAAATTATGTCTGACTCATGCAAGCATGAAAGTGGATGTTAAAATGATTATGTCATCACCATAATCATTTAAGGTCCATCTTCCATGCTGGTAAGCCAGAAAGCTGGACCAGACTCCATTGTCTACTTTGGCATGGTTTCTACAGCTACAAATACTTCAAGAGAGGAATTTAATAGATGTGAACTGTGCAGCAGCTCAGATTAACCCAGGGCTATGGAAGAAGGCAATTACCCAAGGTGCCATACAGTGAGATTGAATCTAAAACCATCTAGTGCTGCAAAGGAAATCTTTGCCACAGCCTTGTCTGCATCTATATGAAACAATACAAATTCTTTAGTTTCACCCTCAAACGTACTGACCATAAGACTGATTTTCAAATCTCCCTATGCATTTGAAATGTACATACATCACTCCTTTTTTCAGTGCTCATTTGTGGAATATATATATATATATGCACATATATATTCAGCTTATCGAACTTCGATATGGCTAAAAACCTACAATCTTCTACACCAATAAATTATTATTGTTCCTGGAAGAGTGTAAGTACCTTGAGAGAAAAGTTGAACTTAAGAAGCATCAGTTGTAGTGTGCAAGAGAGATGATTGCACTAGTATGGTCATGTGGCGAGAATGGATGAGGATAGCTGTGTGAAGAAGTGCCACACCCTAGTGGTTGAGGGAACCTATGGAAGAGGTAGATCCAGGAAGATCTGGGATGAAGTGGTGAAGTACGACCTTCGAACATTAGGTCTCACCAAGGCAATGATTTGTGACTGAAACCTTTGGAAATATGCTGTGCATGAGAAGACCCGGCAAGCGAAGTGAGACCATAATCTGAGGCCTCTGCCAGGGGTGTAGCCAGCCCACTTATGCGTACCTTTCCTTCATTGGACATTAAACTCCACTTGCGAAGACCTGTTGGGGCAAGTGAAAGCACCTGTACCAGTGGAGCGCTAAGAGCACCATCCGAGCGTGATCGTTGCCAGAGCAGCTTTCTGGCTTCCGTGCCAGTGGCACGTAAATAGCACCATTTGAACGTGATCATTACCAGTGTCGCCTTCCTGGCACTTGTGCCGGTGGCACGTGAAAAGACATTCAAGCGAGGTCATTGCCAGTGCTGCTGGACTGGCTCCTATGCAGGTGGCACGTAAAATACACCATTTTGAGCGTGGCCGTTGCCAGTACCGCCTGACTGGCCTTCGTGCTGGTGGCACGTAAAAGCACCCACTACACTCTCGGAGTGGTTGGCGTTAGGAAGGGCATCCAGCTGTAGAAACTCTGCTAAATCAGATTGGAGCCTGGTGTAGCCATCCAGTTCGCCAGTCCTCAGTCAAATCGTCCAGCCCATGCTAGCATGGAAAGTGGACGTTAAACGATGATGATGATGACATATAATCTTACTATTGGCAATACCATGTTTTCAGTACAAATTAGATAATGCAGTCATAAGTTTACGTAATGTTTGAATACGTAGGATGATGAAGATGCAAATGTTTTTAGTCATAAATCTGCACAAGCAAAACTGACCTGGAAGTCAATGTTAGTAACATAATTTCAGTATTCACTTGGTTTACTAGTGAGCAGAAGTACACCACGCAACTTCTGAAAATATTTTAATACTATGAATACCATATTAAATGTTATGACTATGTTAAAATATGAATCGATTTCGTCAAACTACCCATCTATTTTTGTAACAAGATAATTCGAAAGGGAGCTTGAAAAGAGTTCTCTACCCTTAGTGAGAAATATAAAAATTTCCCATTTTTCCATCATCAATAATTTAATGTCCACTTTTCCAATGCTTGCATGGATCAGATGGAATTTGTTGGGGGAAGATTTTCTACGGTAGGATGCCCTTCATGTCGCCAACCCTCACTTGTTTCTAAGTACGGCAATAATTCCCCGTAGTCACATATTTTCACACAATATTGGAAGGATGCCATTTGCATAATCATGGCACTCATTAAAAACTTTCATATACTGTCAAGGCATTGTTCTATATATGCATATATATATACATATCTTCAACAGCCTTTCTGTGTGTTACTAGTAGCACACATGCATATATATATCTTTAACAGCCTTCTTAAAGTTTCCACCTACAAAATTCATTCACAAGGATCTAGTTGACTGGGAAGCTACTATTCAGTGGGACTGAATCCAAAACCCTGTGGTTAGGAAGCAAACTTCTTGACCACCCAGCCATGCCCTTCTCTGTGAAGATCAAAATAAAATTTCTTGCAAGGAAACAATGAAGTGATGTTGAAATTGGCACCTTTTTTAAAATATTGGATTGATATTTGTTTCTTTTACAGCTTTATATTCATGTTCAAAAATTAATATGGATGGTTTGAAGAATAGTTTTGTTTTATAGCCAGGTACCCCAGGATATAATCACAATGACTGTATTGTAATAGTAAGTTTTAAACTGTGTCCATGAGAATATACAAAGATTTTTCCTCTGAGACAGGAAGTCAAGTTCAAATGCTTTCTTTCATAAGCACCTGCTCTTCTTGAGAGAGAGAAAAAAAATGAGAATATGCATATGGTTTATATATGAATAACTGTACCGATGGTTGTATATTATGAATTTATGCCTGTATCCATGTGTGCATTAGTCTAAGTAGAAAATATTAATAACACTCACCTCAAATATAGATACACATATACTAGGCTCAATACCACTTCTTTTTTGTATCTTCCATCACCCTGCTCCTCTTCATCTACACTGTCTGAAATAGGAGATTAACTTACTCTCCAGTGAATTGCTAATCTCATTACACTAAGATATATTGAAATATATCAACATTCCTGGTGCCTGTCACTTACACAAATTAATCCTTTTATTCAACTTAGTAACAGTTGAGGACAACTCAGATATAGCTTAACCCCAACTCAACATAACAGCCCAACAGATTTCAATTAAATCAATTTCAGCAGTTCAGGTCCAGTTCAATTGATCTTAATGGCCCAGCGCAGCCCAACTAATAGTAACAGCTCAATTCAGTCCAATTTATCTCAGTGGCTCAGCCTAGTCCAGATTAATTAATTTCAACAGCTCAGCTCAGGCTAACTGATCTCAATAGATCAGCCCAACCCAAACAAGACATTATCATTAGAGTAATTAATACAAGACTGGCACTCAAAATCTAAATGAAATTTAAAACTTACTTGAACTTGGAGAATTAGCTGAACCATTGTTGCTATTTGAAGTGGTATTGTTTGAACTGCAACTAGAAGTGGTGTTAGTTGTTGTGTTTGTGGTGCTTGTTGTGGTGTTAGTATTGTTGTTGGTGTTACTGTTGTTATTACTGTTATTATTGTTATTACTGCTTGGGGCTGTAGTTGGGATGCTGCAAGGAGGTCCAGGGCCCAGATCTAAAGATATGTCCCAGATAGGATCGATTGTGGTGGAAACATTACTGAAAAGAAAAAGAAAATAATAAAAATGACATATTTAGCTACAGTAATATATTTTTTTTAATTAGGGGTTAAATACCAATAGAATGTATATTACTAGCATTTCCGTGAAACAAAGAATAAGAGCCAGGAGTGTTTTTGAAATTTGAAACTGAATCAACAATTATGTCTGCTGCTACAAGCTTATATCTTCTGGAAATGTTAAGCACCATGACAAATCACAAAAATAAAACAGTGTCTTCTATTCCATTACTCCACAAAACAATCAGTGGATTGGCAAAATTGTTAGACATTGGATAAAATGTCTTATTCAGCTCTTTGTATTTGGAGTTCACTTGTGACTTTTGGCATTCTCTTCGACAACACTGGTGGCATAGGGAAGGAAAGCTTGCAGCATAAGCAACTACTAGTCTGCCATAAAATACTTGGCCCAGGTTTGTATCCTGGAGAGAAAAGTTTTTCAAGTGCAGATATCTGGTCAACCTTCACCAATGAAGCCTTAATAGCAAGAAACCAATTTTCTTGTTAACTAAGTGTTGTTGACTCCAGATTTACAATGGGCCAACTAGTCCTACAATGGTAAGAGTGATAAGAGATCGCTTGTATAACTGATGGGAACAGTACCACAAGAAGCATCAGTTCATAAGTTTTCTTATTGAAAGATATACACACAGATATTACAGGTTTCAGGACAGTTTCTTCTAATCATATTTCACTCAAAAGGCATGAGCCAACCAAAGGCAATAATAGAATCCACAAGACCAATATATCATGCAGTGGGACTGAACTCTGAACCATATGGTTTGAAACAAACTATTAATCACACAAACAAATCTACCACTAATTACATACCTGACTTTCCATGCTGCCCTGGCTTGGACAAGTTTTCTAAGGCAGTGTTTTACAACTGGATAACCTTCCTGTCATGAACTCTTTTTGTTGCTTCTTATGACATAAATGACAAGACATACCTATTCTGAAACCAGGATGCCATTAGTTTTGGGTGGATATCTTATTGGGATTTGAACTCAGAATGTAGAGAAACAAACCTAAATACTGCAATTCATTTAATAATAATCATCATTTAACGTCTGTTGTCCATGCTGGCACGAGTTGGATGGTTTGACAGGGCAGGCACGCTGCACCAGATTCCAGTCGGATTTGGCATGGTTTTCTATGGCTGGATGTCCTTCCTAACACCAACCACTCCAAGAGTGTAATGGGTGCTCTTATATGCCACAACTGCGATTTTGCTTGGCTTGATGAGTCTTGTTCTCAAGTATGACATAATGCCAACGGTCTTGGTCATTGCCTCCATTAGGCCCAACATTCGAAAGGAACTCACCCACTTTGCCTCCGTGAGGCCTAATGTTCAAAAGATGTTCTTTACATGCCACCAGCATGAACGCACTTGGCTTGATGGGTCCTCTCAAGCACAGCACATCGCCAAAGGTCTCAGTCACCAGTCATTGCCTCTGTGAGGCTCAAAGTTCGAAGATCATGCTTCATGATTTCGTACCATGTCTTCCTGGGTCTACCACGGGTTCCCTCCACAGTTAGAGATCAGTACTTCTTTACACTGCTGTCCTTGTCCATATGCATCACACAACCATACTGGCACAGTCGTCTTTCTTGCACACCACATCTGATTCCTCTTATGCTTAACTTTTCTCACAAGATGCTTACACTCTGTTGAACATGCACATCCAGCAAAGCATACTGGTTTAATTTCTCTCAAGCCTACACATGTCCTTGGCCGTCATAGCCCATGTTTCACTGCCATCAAACAATCTGTCTTTCACTCTGAGAGAGAGGCCCTTTGTCGCAAGCAGGGGTAGGAGCTCACTGAAATTTGCTCAGCCTAATCTTATTCTCACAGCTATGCTCTTGGAGCATCCACCTTCACTACTAACTTGGTCATCTAGATAATGGAAGCTATCTACTAGCTCTAGCTTGCTCCCCTGGCAGTTGATGGAGTCTATTTTCTGCACATTTTCAGTGTTCTTTGTACCTGTGCACCTTTCACATGCAAAAGTTAGTTTCTCTGTTACCCTTCCTCTGATGTTGCTGCACCTTTTATGTGTCCAAAGCTTACATTGGGTGCATCTTATGGAGTTTCTACACATTGAGCAGGGCCATCTACCTGAAGAGATTTGTGATTTGTCTGCTTTCCTACTTACTATGACTATGGTTTTTGCTAGGTTAACCTTTAAGGCCTTTTGATTCTAGACCTTACTTCCATACCTTGAACTTCTTCTCTGGTTCAGGTAGTGATTCAACTATAAGAACAAGGTCATCAGCATATAGGAGCTCCCAGGAGCAGCCTATCTTGAATTCCTCTGTTATTGCCTGGAGGTCTATGATGAACAAGAGGGGAGCTGAGCACTGATCCTTGGTGAACCCCTACTTGTACCCTGAATTCTTTGCTGTACTGGTTGCCTATCCTCACCTTACTGGTAGCGTCCCTTGTACAGCTCTCACCAACCACTCGTCTATCCTTAGTTTCTGCACTGACCACCAGATAAGGAATCTGGGTTCTCTGTCAAAAGCTTTCTCCTAGTCAACAAAAGCCAAGTACAGAGGTTTACCTTTGGCTCGGTATTTCTCCTCAAGTTGCCTTACCAGAAATATAGCATCAGTGGTGCTTCTACCTGGCACAAAAACAAACTGCTACCCAACTTAAGTAAATAAGTAAGGTTTTTCTCATTGACACAAGATCACAAGTTTGCAGGAGAGAAGCATAGTTACTTGAATCTATCCCAGTAAGTATCTGTTAATAATTCTAATGAACAAGAAGGATGAAAGACAACTCCATTCGGTTTTGAATCTTGGACACAGAGATATGTAATTTAATAATGTATTTAACCCAGTATTCCATTAACTCTGCCAACATTACCAAAGGTTAAGAAAATAATAGTAACTTTGTGTAACAGAAACAATTGGCACAAGTTGCTTGAGCACTTGAAAAACTAATGTATTGCATTTGAGACCAATTAATTACAAATAAAACTGGTTTCTTCTTGTTAACTAAGATCTGCATTGGTCAAGGTTGATAACATGTCACTACCTGAAAAGTTTCCACTTGAAGATGCAAAATTGGACACATTTTTTTCTTTTATAGCAGGCTAGCATTGTCCATACTGCAGGCCTTTCCCTTCCATGCCACTTCGATGGCCAAGAGAAAAGCATGAGCTACTGAATGTTGTCACAAATGAACTCAAAACACAAAGAGCAAGAACAAATATTGCAAGGCATTCTGCTTGTTGCTCTCACAATTCTGGCATTTCTTGTTAAGTCCATCAGTAATATTTTCACTAAAACTTTGAATAAAAATGAACATCTTTTTTTCAAAATAATGAACAAAAATATTTTGCAGTAGCAGGCGATAGGTATGTGAAGATGACATGCTCTCAGTATTTCATTGATTACTTACTCTCAATGAACATAATCTAACTATTGAAAACAATACTTCATACAAGTGATGTGCAGTTCAAACATGTATTTGCATAACTGTTAATATAGAAAAGATATCTAGAGAACATACTTGCACTCTTGACATGTAACATCTGACTGCAAACCACCCGTAAATATTTGATCGATGATACAGTTGCAGTGATGAGGATTGTTATAAGAGATACCATTGGTTCCTGTAAATAAGAATAAGAATGTTACAAGTTTATGGGAGAAAGGATTTAAGATAATTAAACAGACACTGTAACTAAGTATGATCTTGTCTTGGTCACAAGGATAAAATAACAATTACTAAACTATGATTCCTACAGAATCTAAGTCTTTTCGATATGATGGTGGATATTGTAGGCAGTTTTTTCTATAGGAGGAACTGAACTAAGCCCTGGGAGACAATGAGCTTTTGTGCTACCAGTCTGAAGTATACCACCTTCAACACTTAATTAGGGAGTATGTAGTCTGGAGTAAGGTCACACAACACAGTGATGGGAATGGGGAATGAGCCAGCAACTTTTAGCTGGTTGTTTAGCAATGCATCAACTTAGCAGTCTAAGGTTTACAGATATTTTAGTTATCATTTAAATTATCAACCCCCAGAGGGATGAAAGTGCAAATTGATGCCAGTGGTAGTTGATCTCAGAATGAAGATGTATGAAATTAAATACTGTAATGCACCCCACTCTCCTAAAATGATAATGATTTCAAAAATAACAACACTTGCTTCTTGGAGATGTAGGATTCCGGATTTTTTTTAGTTTTAATGGATACCTTTAAAGTAAGAGCCGCTAATGTGTATATGTGACACAGTCATTGATTTAATTCACATCAACTACTACTTCATCTTTTCAATATAATCATTAAATAGTATATACTTTAAATCAATAAACTTTTATTGTTTCTAACACATATTTGTTACATCTACTTTGATCATTTCAGCATGTGTTACTTATACACACCAGTATCATGAAATAATTTAAGATAATATGTTCATCTGTTAAGAGGAAATTTGATTTGTTTATGAAGTTTTTGCGAGTCAGACTCATACAGTGATTCATGAAAAATATACATGTTGAGAGGTTATAACAGAATCAAGAAAAGCATGAAAGTAAGGTGTACATGTTTACCTTTACAGTGTCGATGTAAGACGTCTAATGCGGCTATGAGGAATTCATGGGCATCTTGCTGCTCATAGCCAGCAAGATGTCGAGCATTTGTCCACACCAGATGTAACAGACGGTATGGGATGTGTGGTGCACGATTACCAGAATAAAACTGAAATACAGCAAAGGAATTAGAATAATAATCTTTTGCAATATTTATTATTACAATACTTTCTAACATATAAAATAATAATGGCTTCAAATGTAGACACAAGCATAACTGTCTGGTTAAGAAGTTCACTTTGGAAACATGTAGTTTATATGTGTGACACCTTGGGCAAGTGTCTTCTACTAAAGCCACAGGCTGACCAATGCCGTGTGAGTGAATTTGGTAGCTGGAAATATGTGTGGAAGCCTGTTGTATATAATTGTGTGTGTGTGTGTTTTGTCCTTCCCAACTCCTCCACTTGACAACTGGAGCTGTTTGTTTATGTCCCTGTACCTTAATGGTCCAGCAAAAAAGTACTGGGGGTGATTTGTATAATTTAAAGACATTACTTCAGCACAGCCACAATGCAATGGCTGAAACGAGTCAAAATGTGTATAGGCATAAGACCACACATTTTGACTGTGTTTTACTCAACCATATCAGGATGAAAAGCAAAATCAAAGTTAGGAGTATTGTAATTTAGAATATAAAAGGAAGCACGTGATGTTTTGTTTAGTGTTTAGTTACTCCAGCTATCCACAACTTTAATACAGGTAATTTCTTACATAGGTACAAGATTAGAAATTTGGGAGAGACTAGTAGATTAAATCAACAGTAGTAGTTAATTGGTATCTATTTTATCAACCCCCGAAGGATAAAAGGCAATGTTGACCTAACAGGATTCGAACTCAAAACATAAAGAACTGGAAAAAATACTGCAAGGCATTTTTTCCCCCTGACACTAACAATTTTGCCAATCTGCTACCCTAATAATTGTTTTTAGCAATGGAACAAAGCCTGAAATTTGAGGCAGATTAATCTATTACACTGATTCCAGAACTTGTCCGGTGCTTTATTTTATTGACCCTAGAGGAATGAAAGGCAAAAATTGACCTCAGTGAGATTTAAACTCAGAATGTAAAGAGCTGGGACAAATACTGCAAGGCATTTTTTCCAGTGCTGTAACAATTCTGCCAATCCATCACCCTAATAATATTCTTTGTAGAACATTATCTCCATAATAGTCCAATAAAAAGACATGTTTTGTTAAATGTTCTATCTCTTTTAAAACTTGACTTTTACATCTATAACTCCATATCTCATGTTGGTCATAACTTCTCATGTACCATATATTTGAATGATAACATACCAAGTGATAAAATACATACAATGAATTGAAGTGAAAAAATAATAATTTCTTACATAGGATTATCAGATTGTGTGATGATCATACCATTCTTGAGGATATTAGGAAATTAAAATCACATTATCTTTAGTTTTAAGGCAATACTTTCTTTTGTCTAAAGCACACAGCCAGTTTTTGTGGGCAGGGTTAACTGATCTTAAAGTGACTAACTGTTGCTTATTTTATTGCTTCTAGAAGGTCAAAAGGCAAAAACCAACATTGGCAGGACTAGGTATAAGTATTTGAGGAATAAATTAAAATACTGGAAAAAATATTAAGAAGGATATTTCAATGTGGGCAATATTAAATTATGACATCATCCAGAAGAGGGCCAAAACTAGGAAACTCTAAATATTATCTGAAATAAGCTTAGTTTTGTAAATCTAGGAGGAATTATCAGAGAATTGCTCTAAGCACAGGCAGGCTTGCATGGCCAGACAATTCACTTCATAACCATTGGGTCTCAGATTTGAGTTTGTTATGAGACACTTTAAGCTAGTGTCTTCTATCATACCCTTGGGTTAACCAATGTCAAGCGGACGTTAAACGATGATGATGATGATGATGATACTGAAATTCAGTGTGCAGCTCTCTGGCTTGCCAACTCTGGTCGAACTGTCTAACCCATGTCAACATGGAAAATGGATGTTAAAGGATGATGACAATGAAAACGTGTATGTAAACCACCTGTTGTGTATGTAAAGTAGTTGCTGTTAAATGGTTACAGATCAAGTAGAAACAGTAAAAGGTTTAGTGAATCTTTTAGTCCAGTCAAAGACATGACAATTAATTTTTTGAGTATTGGTACCACAATAAAATACTTCAAGTACATTCTGTAAAGTGGTTGGTGTTAGGAAAGGGATCCAGCTGTTAAAACCATGCCACAAATGCAATGTCATGTTCTACAAACCAATCTAGGTGGGCAGTAAGTCCAAATAAAAACAAAAGACATGTACATATATATATATATATATAGATATAGATATATATATATAGTATGAAAGTGTGTATGTCTGCATATCTTAGGCAGTAGTGATATTGTTTATGTTATTCTTTAACAAAATGTCCTGCAGCATTTCAACATATAAAAATGCAGAATAAAATACCCTACTTGATAGACAGGAAGAGCATCCAACTGCAGAATACTGCCTCAATGAAGTTTTCCTCAAACTCATGTCAGTATTAAAGAAAAAAAAAAGCATATAAAAGCAAATTTGCCTTCAGCATAACACTGATATCCTATATTTTTTTTACAAAGCTACAATTTTGGAGAAATGATTTATAATGAATGAATTGACTTGAGGGTATATATGTCTCTTTTCTAGCAGAGTAAATGGCTATGTGGAAATTATGGTAGACTTTAAACAGAATTTAGAAAGATAAAACTACTGCTTGGAAAGCCACAACTACTTTTACATAGTATGGAAGAAATAACTAAGTGAATTAATACTTAATATGTACTGTATAATAGGTGCAGTTATGTCTGTGTGGTTAAGAAAGCCTACCTCTTCTATTGCCTCGGGCTGACTAATACCTTGTAAGTGGAATTAGAAAACAGAACCCAAACGGAAGCCCATCATGCACGAGCGTGTGTGTGTGTGTGTGTGTGTTTGTAATAATCTGTGCATGTCATCATTTGCTTTCTTTATATGAGGCCATCTGAGCAAAGAAAAGGTGCTGTCATGCATACATTGTTGATGCAGTTCTTGCTTTGAAAATGGAATAAAAATCCTTTACTTGTAAGGGTTGGAGATAGGAAAAGTAACCAATCATAAAATACTGTCTCAAATAAGTACCATTTTTATGCCAGCATAGGAAAATGAACATAAAATGAATGAAGGAATGAAAGAGTATTGGTACTTTTAAAACATCCCAAGCAGAACATGAATTCTGAATCAAGTAAGATAAAGCTAAATGTCAACTGTAATGCACTTAGTTCAATTCTGTATTGCTCTAGTCATCATTAATACCACTAACACCACCACAATCCCAAAATACTGGTTTCTTGGTAATCCGATTTTACACACATTGACTGTGTACACTAAATGCTGGTCTCTAGTTGACATTTGTAATGTCCTCCAAATCAATGCCTGTAGCATGGTAAAATCTTCTACCCTCAACTTTTTTTTATCAAAGAAAACATAATTGATAAATAAGGATGTTTGTTGCATAGGGCCCTCTATGACACTGTTTCTTCATATGACCTCCTTTGAATCCCAGCACTCCATGAAAAAATCCTGGAGTTTTGCAACATAAGGGAAGTGTCTTGACAAAATTCAATAAAAATGTATTTTATGAAAAAAAATCGATTTACACCATTTTCAAAATAAGAAATTAGTAAAATTTCTTTTTATCCAGATAAATTCCTTCAAACTCAAACAATTTTTTTGTTTCATTTAATGTCAGAATAACAGTGGTTGTCCAGAGTGTCCAAACTCTTTTACAGAGTATCACAAACACTTTATTTTTATGATATATTTCCATACAGTTTTGTGTTTTAGGGAAAACTGTATAAGGGTTCCACAACAAAATAAGCTTGGGAGCCATTGCTCTAATGTTTCTATTGAGAAGAGGTTTTCCCATAGGATCTGACCTCAGTTATGGGCTTTGCATAAAAAAACGAAAAAGAAAAGAAAGGAATGGGTGATTGTTTTTTAAGCTATGTATATTTGATTAAAATACTGAAAGGAAGGGACGTAATCAACAGAGTTAAATAACTTGTAAATGAGAAAATGTTTAGTTGTAGATTAACTTGCCAGTTTTATACTACCTATTGTACAGCTTTATAGTAGAATAAAAGAAATTATCTTCTTCCAAAAACATCACAATGTCAACGTCAGTATTTGAAAGCTGCAGCTGTCGAGTTAATGGATTAGCAAAATAAACCATTACCTCCTGGAAAAGACGAGACATTTCACACACCAGACATTTTTGAGCTTCACTATCCATTTGACAGACGTGCTGATCAGCTAGAAAAAAGTCCCTTAAAATTGGTGTGTGCGTCAGGGCTTGGACAATACAATTCATGAAACAAGTGTTTCCCAGGTTAATGAGACCTCGTAGACCTATAAAAAAAATTCCACAGAAGGAAATCTTAAAAGGATCATTATCATCAACATCAACAACAAACAGTAAAAGCAAAAGAAAAAACACATTCCATAACCTATGAAGTTGGTAATCACTAATAATGTAGCCTACCTACAAGTTGTGGAAATACTTGTAGCTTCTTTGCATTTACCTTGCGGTTTTAATTAACTTCTCCAATCGGGTCTATGTCTTAAATTAGTTTCTGACACTCAGCTGTCATTGGCAAAGGGTAGGCAAACATCTTGAAACCAGTAGCAGTCGACCAACAATCATGAATTTTATTACTTATTACAGAAATCACACCAGTACACAGCATCTATAAAAGAATTTTTTTTCTTTAGAACTGATTAAGACACATGACTACAATAACAGAATAATGTGGTCAGGTATCATCCACTGCTCCTCAATGAAAGAGCTAAGTATGGACTGAAGAGTTTTTTCCTTCATGTGATGTGGTAAGAGAGAAAACAGAAAATTATGACATTTAAGTTTTTCTCTCAAGAGTATTAATGCAATAAAATTCTGTAACTATTATGTCTTGGGGGAAAACAGTGAAGACTTTATCTTTGAGTTCTTATTCAAGGAAAGGTATGCAAGAGAAAGGCTTTCTGTTGGCCATGAGAAAATTTGAGTTCAACGTTGCAATCTACTGAAACAGTGATTAATTGTTGTGCTTCCTATACAGTAGGAAACTACCTCCATATGGCGCCTCTTTACCACTAAATGGATCAGGGTGGTTAAAAGTTGAAGTGTCTTTGCCACAGACACAGTATAGTGCTGGCGACAGGAGATCAACTAACAAACCTTCAGCTGGCAGTCTATCCCCCCCCCATCAAACTACTTAGCTGAATCTCTCATAATATTGCAATAAACAAAAATAAACTTCACTCATTAAACAAAAGGAGAAGAGAGAGAGAGAGAGAGAGAGAGAGAAGGAGCAAGGTGAGGAAGGTCAAATCAAAGAAAGGATGAAGATGGACAAAAGTGTGAAAGAAAATGATGAATGCAAAGGTTTAAATTTT
Source organism: Octopus bimaculoides (assembly GCF_001194135.2). Classification (NCBI taxonomy): domain Eukaryota; kingdom Metazoa; phylum Mollusca; class Cephalopoda; order Octopoda; family Octopodidae; genus Octopus; species Octopus bimaculoides. The sequence goes on from NC_068985.1 coordinate 122,300,137, forward strand.
GAAAGAAAAGGGAAAAAAATTAACCTTTCAACTTACCAATAGTAGAGTTGTCTTCTACTTTTAGCCTTTTTCTATTTTTGGAAAGTAAATCCACTTCACATTGGTCAGGTTCCCACGGTGAAAATTGTTCTTTGATTCCTGAAATGATAAATTTTAGTTACTTTTGAATCTAAAAAGAATGTTTTTTTTTTTATTAGATAAAGGGATTAATATTGTACAAAAAGAGGTGCACAGTTGAGTGAATCAACAATACCAGCATATAATTGTTAATATTTTTATAATACTTTACCTTCATAAAAATGATGAAATGTAATGTCAACCCAGTTGGTATTTGAACTCATAAAACATCACACATACAATCTAAATGTTATCAAAATACAAATATACATTATCAGGCAATATGCTTTTGCAGAATCATATAGTAAAGTGCTTATCATAATAATAATCCTTTATACCATAGGCACATGGTCTGAAAACTTTGGTGGGGTGAGGGTGAGTCAGTTACATTGATTCCAGTGCACAACTGGTACTTATTCTATTGATCCTAAAAAGAAGAAAGGTAAGGTATTTGAACTCAGAATGTAGAGCCAGAAGAAATTGTTTGGTGACTGCAATAATTTGATTCTTACAGTACGACTTGTCTTTTCAATGAATTAATCCACAGCAAGCAGAGGAAACAGCTTTTGAATTTATTTCTTCCTATAGGAAATAAATAGCCACTGTAAAGACTTGAGTCATGAACTCTAAAGAATTAAGAACAAAATTGTTGAATTGCACAACAGTCAAAGTCTACATCATTGTTAATATCCACTTCCAAAAGATTAGGAATGCACAGACTCAAAGAGATAAGATGGATAGTTGATATAGAGTATGTGCATGTGTGTGTGTGTGTGTATATCATTATGATCATCATTATTTTATGTTTGCTTTTCATGCTGGTAAGGATTGGATTGGTTGTTACTATGCTGATGAGTCAGAGGAACAGATACCTCACTTTTAAGTTTCATTTTTGCTTTGCTTTCTATAGTTACATGCCCTTCTTAACAACAAACACATTAATGAGTGTACTGCAAGTATTTTTTTGTGGCACCAGTATTAGGGAGATCGTTCCATCTCCAACAAAACTAAAGAGGTCCTTTTGATACCACTCTTAACAAAACGCACTGACTACATTTTATTATGGCACCAACACTAAAGATAGGGGTGAGGGTAATGATGGGTAGTAAAAGATGAATAAATGTTGAGGGTCAATGAGGGAGTGTAAGGTGGAATGTATGGAGTGCATGCATACTTGATGAAGTCTCTTAAGCATGTGCCTTAAGATGGCTATGGGAACAAGACTAGCAAAAATGAAAGAGGAGATGGAGTGTTGGTGAAAGGGTCGGATAAATGCAGTGGCATCCTTAGTTAAACTGGAGGCATTGTATGATGAACAGAGAGAAAAGGGCTGGGTGAAATTGAGGGATAAGCAATAGGCGCACAAGAGATAAAGGTAAGGTGTTAGGAACACAGGTAACAGCAGTATGAGTGATAGACATGTGACTGACAGTGATGTTTGATAAGAGAGAGGTGTGAGTGGGATGAGTGATGAGGGGCTGTGGAATGGTTATTAAAAGAGATGAGAGGCTATCAAAGAGATCCATGATGTAGATTTGACAGTATACATACATGTGTGTGTGTGTGTATGAGAAAAATACTGAGTGAAAATGTTTACCTAGTGAACAAGCTGATCTCCTGATCTGATCTTTGGCTAAGTCTTCTAATTCTTTATCATAAACATAGTCCCCACAAGGGGTACAATAGACAGCTCCATAGGAAAGGTCTACAGCTGAAAATAGAGAATGATAACAGTTAGAGTCATTCAGTTATTTCTATATAAAATCAAAGGATAGATCCCCCTTTTTAGTCAACAAAACAATAACATTTAAAGTCAAAAGGAAAAAAAAAAAATAATAGGCAAAGTATCCAAGTTATGCATCAGTCTAATTTGTTGACACCATGCTACACTGTACAGTGTAATACAATGAGTAATCATATTGTCTCTGAGCCAACAAAAACCTTGCTCAAAACATTCCAAAGATCAAAATAAACAAAAGTAAATGGTTCAATGAAGATTGAAATGAATTGGGTTAAGACACAGAAAGGTGAGAAAGGATGAAACAGTGCCTTACTCAAGGGATATAAACAAAGTTCAACTGAGAAGTTGAAACTTTATCACCTTTACAACAACAATGTCAACAATAAATTTAATCAGAAGCAGAGAAATGAGTGGGATTCCCCCCCCCCCTCCTTGACTTGTAAACCTGTTATCCAAAATTTAAGCAGTCAATGGCCAGCGAGTTGAAAGTTTTCTGACACCTGTATTGCAAATTTAAACTAACAAAATGAAACCAGATAATTAAAATTGTCTGACATTTGTAACTTAATAAATGAATGAATGAATGAATGTGACACGAGGTGATATATTTGTTGTTGTTCTGGAAACAATTGTTAAACAAAAGAAATGAGGACACTGGAATTTTAAATTACAATTGAGTGAGAGGTACAACCACTGATTCATTAAGGTACTGGACCAATGGTGCTGATATCAAGATTTCAGAATCAACAATACCACTCTACTTACCTGACTAAAATCAACCAACTTTCATCCATTCTGTAAACAGTATGAAAAAAAAGTTTCCAGTTTCCAATAGCAACTTCTTTAAAGAGAAAGCTCAGTTGAATGTTAAAGAAATATATACAATAAAATAGCATTAATAAAAAATTTCAGAATGTTACCTAGGTTATGACTTTTGTTTTTTGCATGGTCATGGATGTGTTTTGCCTGGAAGCAGCCAAAAAAGACACACTCTAAACAAGCATGGAGCCTTACAGAGCCTTGATGGCAGGTATGACAGAGACACTTCTCAGCCTGTAAGATAAAAATTGAAATTTTTCTCTGTCAATAATAGCAATATGGAGAAGAGAAAGGTAAAGATAAAAATGACAATACCTGACTGTGACAATGTCTTCCAATCTTCTGTTTCTTGTCTGAGTCAGTTTGAGAATAGTAAAGTAAGATAACATTTAATTATTAAAGACAAAATGCTCCAACAATATCAAACAAGACTTCCAAGGTATCTTATTTATGATAGTATGGATTAATAATAATAATAATCTTTTATTATAGTTAAGCCCTTTAACATTGGAGACAGTAATATGATGAGAAGGATAAAAAAACTGATGGATTTAGATAAAATAAAACAAAAACGAAAGTAGTAACTGCAACAAGGAAATGGTCTTGTTCAGGAGGGACAATTACCTTCAGTCAATCAAAGAAACCCTACAGATTCAGGATGACTTCACTTTCAAGAACAAATGCCCTTTACCAGTTGTATTCTCTAGCCTAGAGGCATACACTAGCAGTAAATTTATCCACTTGGGCCATTCCTGCCACTCTTACTCACTCTTCCACAAGAAGGACATGCAAAAAGTAGATGAAGGCTTGGCTGAAGAAGAAAGAACCTATCTTCAGGTCTTACAGTTGTGTCCATCACAACCAGTTTTGCTATAACCACCAGACAGAGGTAAGACTGCCTGCTCTTCTCAATCAAAAGGAAGCTTCAGGGTGATCCTTATAATAGATTTAGCATCTCAGGCATGACTGGATGTTGGTACTTCCATGCCTGTAGAGTTTGTTTTTAAACTAGCAATGTCCCTCGCTAGCACTGCTAGACTAGGGATTTCTGGAAGCTACCAATATCTCCAGGATGAAAGCCAACAGACCTGCCATTTGATCTCTTTACTCAACATTTCAGGAATAGTTTCCTCTCAGCTTATTTTAGCATGAGATTAGCCATTTTGTTTATAACCTAATTCCAGCTTCTATCTATCTGGAGTTCCAAATCAAACTAGATCCCAAGTAAATTAACCAGTTTGTCACTCCAGCATCCCACAGCACTAGTTGGCAGCATGGAATTAACTTCCTGTGTCAAGCTACAAGTCTACCAACTTGTTTGGGCTGATTTTGCTCCTGTTAGCACATCATATTCCTTTAGAATGGTGCTGATCATCATCACCTCTGTACTGCCTCAAAATGTGTACCTTAGGTAGGCTGACAATTTTTAGCAAAACAAATCACGCCATGAGATTAGAAAATGGAAATTTTGACAAATGCTGTCTGCATCGATCCTTATACTGTGCATTAAACTTAGGTTTTCTGATGTAGGGAAAATATGTTAGCATGAAATAATATTAGATATATAAAAAAAAGATTTGATTTTAAAAAATGTTTCGGCATTTGTTACTTTTAACCTATTCTCGAATAATGTTTTCCATCTTTGTTATATTGCAGGTGGGAAGCGCCTGTGATGGTCATGCATTTGCCGAGACATTTTTGTCGTGTGTGAGATGAAACGACACGAGAAAAGAAAAAAAAATACAGCTTCCTATGTATAATAAAGAGATCTCTCCAGAAGACAAACAGCATGGAAAATAGTTAATTGGATGATGTTTATGTCTTTCTCAATAGATGCAAATTAATTAGTTAAATGAAATGAAATTAAATTCGGAGAATCGACGCCGGGTACGAATTTTGGTTCTCGATTAACGGAAACCTCTTGGTATAACGGTTGTTATTACATAGAGTTTAAAAAGCAGCAGAACCTAGACAAGCAGAGAAACCTTACCTATGTTTACATATAGCTCTAGCTCAAGAACGAGGGGTTCTTAGTCACACACACCGAGATTACGTTCAAGTCAAACAAGTCAACTTGAGTAAGTCAATGTCCTTCCAAACACTAGGCTTATCTACCTATAAATCCACAGTCTGTGTGATTTTACAAACATACTCTCCTTCCACACTGAAATCTCTGCATCGCCGATCTTCCCATACAGTATGTCAACAGAGCATTCTTTGTAAGCCAACACTTTCTCTACAGTCAAACCTCGAGTCTTATTCTCAGCAACTACATTACGAGCGAATCCTTATTTCCCGACATGACCAGTGAAGACAACAAAGCATTTATATAAAAGAAGCATAGCAATATTTTAAAATTTCAAATACACCTGAATAAAATGGTCGTCAAATGATTAGAAAGAGAAATCGAAAAAATGAACTGTTGTTTGACATTTGACCTAAACGACGGAGACAGACCTAGTACTAATTGTTGACTCATTACCATTCGTTATTTTTCTTGTTGTAGACCTTTATCCACACCGATCTGACGTAGTTTTATTATTTTTTTTTTTAATCAGAAATCATTATTATTATTATTATTATTGATTTTAAATAATTTGATATCACATATATTAAATATAAATTATATTACATAATATAAAATAATATATACACATTAATTATATATGCGTAAGTAAATCACATAAAATGCATTTATAACATGGTATTTTAGGGAGATGAGGAGATTGGAAGTTGTGATGTTCATCGGTATGCCTATAGATCTAGCCTTCCACACATACTGCAATATAAGCCGCGTGAAACGATTTCAAGTAGGAATCGAAACCGAATCGCAGAGGCAATTCTCTAAAGAATTTATAGCTGAATGCACACACTACTACGGCAATTGTCAATTAGGATGTATATCAATAATACATCTCTGATAATTCCTTCGTTAGTGTTACTAATATCACTGGTGAAATGTGGTGCGACGTTAAGGGAGTTTTCTATGAACGTGTGTGAGCGATCCGGTTTCAAACTCCTTGTTGGAAGAGTTTCATAGCAATTGCGACCAAACAGAAAACAAACGTCATAACATCCTGTATTTGCCACTTTCCCTAAACAGGTCGAGTTTCTCGACTATCTACGAACAACAACAAAAAAGTACAAAACAAAATAAATAATCTTGATTATATCAAGCGTAACCGTCTCGTCTGTCAGTATCTGAAGTTCCATCCACAGTCAAGCTTTGAATATATTTGACCCTTCAGCAACGTGAAAATGGATGCTGTAGTGATGTATGGAATGTTTGAAATAAACAGAACTTCGTCCAAAATGTGTCAATAAAAATACATAACGTTAATATACTTTGTTTTGAGACAGAGAAACCAGTCTTTTATTGTTTTTTTTAAAATAAAAATAACTCAAATTTTATAATCTATTCAGTTGAAAGAGAAAAAATTTTTTTCTCAATTAAAGAAAGAAGATCTGAAAGATGAGCTGTATCTCCTCCGTAGAGTAACAACTAAAGATATTGCAGCCAAAAACCCAAGAAATTCGTTTCAACTAGTATCGTATCACGATATATACATTTCTTCTCTTTTGTAATTGAATTGATATTTTTTTTAAAAATCAGTTACCAGAAATTACTATTATAATTATTATACTAACAAGTTATATATACATCATACATATATATATATATATATATATATATATAGTAAATAAAACTAAATGTCATTGTTTACTTGTAATCAATAAAGGAAGTCTTGCGACACAAGACAAAGATAACTAGTATAGGGAGTAGAGGAATGAGTGGGGGGCATTTGAAGTTAAAAAGTACCACTGGTACAGTAATTATATATATATATATATATATATATATGTACATATGTATATATAATTTTATTATATTACAGGCACACACATGTAATATTATGACAAACGGAAAAATATTTTCTACTTTGTTATTAACTAATCACCTTCCACATAATTTTATTTCTGAAGTACGAAGAAAAGGGCATTGTTTATTTTGTTATCAATTTATTTACTTTTTCTACAGATAGCAAAATAATGACACACGCACACACACACGTGTGTGTGTGTGTGTGTCTTCGTCTCTCTCTCTCTCTAAATATATATATGTATGTATATATATATCATTTCATTGATGTTTATATATCTACAAGACATAGTCACGTGGATGCTATCCTTTAACATATAGTATGTTTTTCTTTGTGTGTATGTATATATATATATATACATATATATACATACACACACTATACATCGTTTTCCTTTTTCATTTCCTTCGGATTTTAATCAAATCTGCCGTCTTTGTATATCCCCTTTATACTTACTTCTCAGGTGTTCCCACAATAAATATTTTATGAAGTATAATAAATAAAACTACAGACAGCGACAGGAAACTTTGGCCTTTAGATGACAATGCAGAAAGCGATCCCCTTTAAATAAATTTACTACAATATATATAATCATACGCACACATATATAAAAGGAAATATACACAATAGTGTAAACAATCCTAAAATATAGGCACTCAATACAATAAACTACACACACAATATATATATATATTACTTCGATTCACGAGAAACAATCAAAATATGTGTGAAATATAATAGATTTCAAAGCGATTTATGTGAGATAATACAAATTATTGGTACACACAGGCTGATATATATATATATATATATATGGAGAAGCAGGTTACTGTCAATCCCTATATATATATATATATATATATATATATATATATATATATATATACTCACGCACACAACAAAATCGCAGTCTGTGACGAAATCTGTAAAAATTCTACGATTTCAAAGACAAATTGTTATCTATTTACACACAAAAGGGAAAAACACGTAAATATTTGTCAAATTATAGGAAGTGAAATGATGCATGACAATAATTTAAAGAACAAAGTTAATAACCAAGAAATATGACTACCCACATATGTATATGTTCATACGGATATATTTGTATATTATGATGTATGTATAAATGCGTATATAGTGTAAATCAAGCTAGGAAGAAAGAAATGTTTGAATGTCAATATGAAGTTTTAACAGAGACAGCGGCTTCCCTAGATCAGGGAGACAACAACATCCGGATAAGGCGACTAGAACATAGTTTGCGGAAACCCTTTAGAAATGTATGCAGAAGGGGACATGATCAAGTATAGCAGTGGATAGTTGTGATGAGACAGTGGTAGAAATATAGTCATTAGACCATATTACCGAGATATTTGTACATACCTTGATTCTTCGGGCATCAGCTGACGAACAGGCAATGAAGTAAGCATGGATTATCCGGAATGGTTCGGTTCCCTTGGCTGATTTGAAAGCACTGAGATGCGGGCAGCCATTCACGTTCATTTTAGGGGCTTTGTGGTGTTGTCCCCGGTGTGATTGGTATTGCTGATTGGCCTGCTGTCGCTGCTCATGTCGGCCGGACCTTGGTGGGCACGGCCTGCTGTTGACCCGCACGGGGCTGACTGTGGCCAGGCCGGGCACACACACAGAGCCTTGCGAAGCCAGGACTCCTCCCACCTATACTCACTACAGATTGAGACAACGGGGGTAGTAAAGATCTCCCTAAAACACAGGATACACTATACAGTGAGGGGCTTTAAGCTAACTCAGCTGATGTTCTTCTTGCAATCCGTTTCCTAGAGTGGCAGGGGAAGCTAACCACCCCCCCGACACAACACTGTCCTACCACCACCCTGTTAGAGATATTGGTAGTAGTAGTCGGTGTGTGCTGGTGCTGCCTAGTATCACAATGGTAGGACTACTGGCACCAGACATTGGCAGTGGGAGTACTGATCAGAGCGGTGGTAGGAGAAGTTGTAGCAAGCGAGGTAGGAGGGCTGCTAGTAAAAACTGTGGTGAGAGTGGCAGTTACGTTATGACACTTTATCAAAAAAAAAAGATGGGAGAAAAATAAACGAGTGTCGGTTAAGAGATAACAGTAGTAGATGGACGTTGTTGGAGTAGTGGTAACAGTAGTAGTGACCGGCTGACGGAGTAGGAGGTATTCGCTCCCTCCTACCACAGTAGTAAGGTCACTTAGTAAGGAAGAAAAAGAAGAGGAAGAAACAACGCCAATGCAGGAGGGGAGGAGGAAACATGGTATGTACTTGTTAAGAAAAAAAAGATATTTTTCGAATGAGTAGTAGTGACAGTGTTTTCAATAAATAATAAAAAGAGAGAAAGAAGGAAAGAGTAATAGATAGATCCAAAGAGAGCTGTAATAGTAGTAGTAGTAGTAAGAGGAATTGTCTGTCTGTGTGTCCATTCATCAGTCAACAAAGAGATGCGCATCTCTTGATTTACCAATCGGCTTTGCGCACATGCTTTTACACTTCCGTTTCCGGTTGAGTGTTATCTGTGGTCAAATGAAAAACATGCTGCACTTCCGCCACTTTCAATATGGCGTACCTTTATTACATAGCATGCTGGGACATAACATATTCAATTGATACATACATACATATATATATATATATATATATATATATATCTATATATAGATATATTTGAAAATTTTTTATCATTTTAAAAACATCCTCAAATTTGAGTATTTCATTATAAA
>NC_068985.1:122309806-122317496 GCF_001194135.2 Octopus bimaculoides
ATATATATATAACGAAATAGAATTAAGGGTTAAAAGATGCTTATACTTTATTTTCCGAAAGCCATGGACACAAAAAGAAAAAGAAATAACCACTTCGCCCAGAAATCGAAACCTAATCACAAATTCGGAGCGATTCGTAGTTAGGTTGTTCCATAAATTCCCTGGTTTTCTCCAACCAATTAATATTAAAACATTTTAAATTACTAATGTAATAAATTACATAATGGCTTTTCTAAATTCAGAGAGCAGCGGCCAAATTCCATCTAAATAGATTTGTAGAAATTATAAAACGATGAATGTCTAATATGAATTATTGGAGCAGTGCCAGCTATGAGTCATCTATTTTGACGACAACAGATATTCTTCCATCGATTGTAACCAATCTTATTTTAAATATTGGAATTTTTTTCGATATTAATTTTATCAATTTTTAAACGCTTTATGGTTTACATATATTTCTGAATATTGATACCCAACGTAATTTTACAAGTACAAATTACATACAACACCGGTCTACATATTATCCATCAAACGGGTAATGTTTAAATGTCATCATATTCGCAGATGAAAAAACACGAACCTTTTGATTGATAATGATTTTTCCTTCTTCACGGAGAGGAAGAAATAGCTAAAGAACCAAAAAGGTTATATATATATATATATATATACGTGTGTGTGTGTGTGTGTGTTACACATGCATATAAATGAAAATAAAATTATATAATGATATATAATATTTTATTAATATTTTATGTAAACATGTATAAAATTATATATTTCTGTTATTTTACCACTCAGAACTTGACACGATTAAAGAGAGATAACTCAGTTAACTGATTAAATCATAACTAAAAAAAAATTGACTAAAAGCTCACGTTGTGTAGAATGTGTTAGAAGTGTGTGTGCGCGTTTATCGGCGCATGCGCACTTTTATGAGTAGAAACGTAAGAAAAGAGCACTCAATACATTGTGTGCAGAAAATATTTGTAAGATAAACAGTTGTCGGCGAGTCAGCAGCAACTGTTTGTCTATACGCATGTACCCACGCACGCATACATACATACATTATATATTCATGCATACATACATATGCGCGCGCGTAAACATACATATTATGATATGTTCAATTAACGTCCATAGTCCATGCTGGCATGGGTTGAACGGTTCGACAGGAGCCGGCGAGCGTCGGAAAGAATTGTCTTGGGCTCCAGTGTTTGCTTTGGCATGGTTTCTACCACTGAATGCCTTTCGTAATGCTAATCACTTTATATAGTGTATTGGGCATTTTTTGTTTTTGTCTTTTGTGGCACTAGCATAAGTGAAGTCATCAAATAAATCACAAGATAAAACCTCTTGATAGTGTGTGTATGTGGGGAGGGGGGCGCAATATCGAGGGAGGTGGCTTTGTGGTATGTAGACTCGATAAAGTATAATAGGGAGATAGGAACCGGTGTCTGGCTGTAGAAGAGATGCCTGGCTATCCCTGCTTGAAGGGGAGAAAGGATGGCGGGGACACACGGTCAATGTAAAAGGTGTATAAATAGGGACAATATGAGTGCGTGTGTGTGTATATGTATATATGGTGTGTGTGTATGTATGTCTGCATGCATGCATGTATATATATATTTTTCATGATGGCTTGGTTTAAACATGTTATCAATTAAACCACTGCCCTCTTCAATATGCTGGAGACTACATCTTACTTGTGAGTAGAAACGTAAGAAAAGAGCACTCAATACACTGTGTGTAGAAAATATTTGTAAGATAAAGAGTTGTCGGCGAGTCAGCAGCAATTGTTTGTCTATACACATGTACCCACGTACGCAAACATACATTATATATTCATGCATACAAACATACATATGCGCGCGCACACATACATATCATCATGTTCAATTAACGTCCGTAGTCCATACGACTTTGGCATGTTTGCTAGGGATAGATTCTCTTCCTATTGTGAGTCACTTTACAAAGCTATTCTTTTACTTGTTTCAGTCATTTGACTGCGGCCATGCTGGAGTTTCGCCTTTAGTCAAACAAATCGACCCCAGGATTTATTCTTTGTAAGCCTAGTACTTATTCTATCGGGTCACTTTTTTGCCGGACCGCTAAGTTACGGGGGATGTAAACGCACCAACATCGGTTGTCAAGCGATGGTGTGGGGACAAACACAGACACACAAATATACACACACATATATATATATACGACGAGCTTCTTTCAGTTTCTGTCTACCAAATCCACTCACAAGGCTTTGGTCGGCTTGAGGCTATAGTAGAAGACACTTGCCCAAGGTGCCATGCAGTGGGACTGAACCCAGAGCCATGTGGTTGGGAGGCAAGCTTCTTACCACACAACCATGCCTGCACCTAAACATAATGAGCTGCATTTTATTGTGGTGCCAGTAGTAGAGATCCTCTGAAACACTAAAGAATCTTCTATATATATGGTGGCTCTATTCATTTGCTGAAAACTTTACCAAATGGACCAGGTGTATTTTATATCACATCTGCAAAAGAGTTCTACCTATCCAAAATTACATGCCAAAGCATTTTTCACACTTAGTTGGAAAAGTGCATTGGCATGAAAATCAATGTCTGTGAATTACTCTTCTAGTATTCTCAACAAAAATACGATTTTGTGTGTATGTGTGTACACACATATACATGTATACTCATACTTGCATGTTCACTTCTTCCTATTTATACCTTATAGAAGGCTCCGACAAGCATACAGTTTAAGCTGCATGCTGATTAGTCAAAACCGTATTTGAAAAGTTTAGCTTATCAGAGCCTTCAAAGAGGTATAAAATGGAAGAAGTCAGGCATTTTGCTGCAGTTGTCAAGCATTCAGCTCAACTGTCAGTCAATACATTTTGAAATTTGATGATTACTATGAACATATGAAAGCACTAATTGAACTTTATGACCATTACTAAATATTTTTTTAATGTTTAATGCACTTTAACATTGCAAACATTAAAAAAAAATATATAATAACAAAAAACGTGAAAATCAGACCATGTTGTAACTTAATTGAACTGATATATTATTCTATACACATTTACACAAATTCAGAAATATATATATATCATCATCATCATCATCATCATCGTTTAACATCCATTGTCCATGCTGGCATGGGTTGGGTGGTTTGACCAGGGTTGGCAAGCTGCAAGGCTGCACCAGGTTCCGGTCTGGTTTGGTATGGTCTCTACAGCTGGATGCCTTTCCTAATGCCAACCACTCTGAGAGTATAATGGGTACTTTTACGTGTCACTGGCATGGGTGCTATTTGCATGGCACCAGTATTTGTCACAACTGAGATTTTATTTGGCTTGATGGGTCTTCTTTTCAAGTACAACATAATGCCAAAGGTCTTGATCATTTGTCATTGCCTCCTTGAAAGGAGCTTTTCACATGTCACCAGCATCAACCACTTTGCCTCCATGAAGCCCAATGCTCAAAAGATGCTTTTTATGTGCCACTGGCAAAGGTGCCAGTCACGTCATCCATGACTACAATTTCGCTAGGCTTGATGGGTCTTCTCAAGCATATCTCCAAAGGTTTTGCTCTCTAGTCATTGCCTCTGTGAGGCCCAAAGTTTGAAGATCATGCTTCACCAACTCGTCCCATGTCTCCCTGGGTCTACCTCTACCACAGGTTCCCTCCACAGTTATGTGTCATCAACATTTTTGGCCTCTTGCTCTATTCCCCTCCACACATCTTTTAACATAGTCTTATACAAGTTATTAAGATAGAAGATATGCAAGATAGGAGGAACAAACTTTTAATGTTTGTTATAATATTCAATTTATAATATTCAATTCAATGTGAATTTTAGCATTCACATTATTCCGTCAAAAGTAATGTTTATTTATTCACATTTTTTTGAACTATGCATTATCTTGTAGCCTCAAGATTTCAATGATGTGATTGTTTATTTTTAGAATGACATTATAGGATAGGTGTGAGATGCCAGAACTGGCCAGTTTGAACATAAAACAAGTACAATATTTTGGCCAGGTATGACTGGTTTAAATGCTAAAGGGTTGAAAGTCTTTCACCCTAGTAACTCATGTGCTAATTAACCCATTGCTGGAACCCTAACACATGTTACCACTTCAGATCAGAATAGGCCCAGAAACAATGGTGACTAACAGGTGGTTTCACACTCCTTAAATCCTGAAGCTCCCTTACTGTATGTTTTGTTTTATGTAAGTATTCTCTTGCATATAGTTACGTATCTAGACATGCTCATATACACTTAAATGATAAACTTCTGGGAAGTTTCACAGATTTTTACAGTTCCAGTGATGGATTGGATCTGTAATCTTCAAATCAGCTTTCTCCTTTCTGGTTTTGAGAAACTTATTTAGAAGCTTATTCTGGTTTTGAGAAGTATTTAGGTAGTGTGTTACATATCCTAGTGCTCCAGTAATTACAGGTATAAACCTGAACTTGTAATCTGGATAAAGAAGCTGTGGATTCCTCAATTGTTCAGTGTAGGTATTTTCTTTTTCGCTGATCTTTAGCTTTATGTTAACATCCGCTGGGCAGCTGATTTTCATAACTGTACACAGTTTCTTTTCTCTATCACAAATTACTGTGTCAAGTCTATCATGTTTACATTTTATTGAGGTTTTCACTGGGACATTCCACCAGTACTCCTTTTTATTATGAGTGGCTATGGCTTCTACTATACTGTAGATTTTTATGTATGTATGTATGTATGTATGTATGTATGTATGTATGTATGTATGTATGCATGCATGTATGTCATTCAGTTTTATTTTATTTTATTTCTTCTCAATAGAAAAAGAGCTGGTCTCTAACCTAGATCCAAAGTTCCTTCATTTGAATTTCACCAATATCAACGGGGCAGTTTTGCATTTATGTGTGTATTTGTGCAGTATTTGAAGTCAGTGCATGTGTATAATTATGTTTTGTTTTATGTATATATTCTCATGCATATAGTTGCATGTCTGGACATGCTCATCATCATCATCATCATCATTGTCATTTAACCTCCGCTTTCCATGCTGGCATGGGTTGGACGGTTTGACTGAGGACTGGCAAGCCAGAAGGCTGCACCAGGCTCCAATTTGATCTGGCAAAGTTTCTACAGCTGGATGCCCTTCTTAATGCCAACCGCTCCGAGCATGTATTGGGTGTTTTTATGGCATATATACTTAAATGATAAACTTCTGAAAAGTTTTACAAATTTTTACAGTTCCAGTGATGACTTGGGTCTGTATGTATGCATGTATATATGTATGTATGTGTGTATGTATATATGTATGTATGTATGTTTAGCTAAAGGAGAACAATCTCCACGTAAACCAAAAAAGAGGTATAAAGACATTCTGAAGGCTTCCTTAAGAGATGCTAGCATCTCTCCTGACACATGGGAGGGCATAACTATTGACCGTAGCAGGTGGAGAAGGATTGTGTACGAGGGGACAGCTACTTTTGAGAAATCTCGAGTTGATCATAAGGAGGGATGTCAGGAAGGGCATCGCTGTTGCACTTCCAGATGGTAAGGGTCTTCCTATGATGCTGACATGCAGTGTCTGTGCAAGACCTTGCCTCAGTAAAACTGTACTCAAAAGTCATCTTTGTAGTCATAAAGCGACACCGATGATTGACAACCAGGTTGCTGGTGGTGGTACTACACACCATACTAATCATATCTGTCAGGCATATGGAAGGGAGTGTGATTTAGCAGGAGAGCTTAAATGACATGCAAAGGTACATGAAGCCTAGTTACAACTACAGCCGGCTATTGTCGGTAAAGGTTTTAACTGCTAATTCTGTACAAGACATTGTAGATCTTTGGCTGGGCTAAAAAGTCACGTTCAATCACAGCACTGATAACAGTTAAGCCTTGTGCAATGGCCTTACTTGATAACAAGGGGACAGCCATCATCATGTATGTATGTATATGTGTGCGTGTGCGTGCATATGTATGTATGTATGTATGTATACACTGATTTTGTACAGTTTCCATCAACTAAATTCAGTCACGAGGTATTGTTCAGCCTAAGCTGCTGTAAAAGACCCTTGTTCAGGTTGCTGCGTAAAGGGACTGAGTCTGAAACCACACAATTGAGAAAAGAAACTATGCAACTATGTCTGCATGTATGATAAAATTATGAATACAAAATTAAACACAAAAATGAGTAAAAAATGCATACAATTAACTTATGTCTTATATCTTTTACTTGTTTCTCTCATTGAACTGTGGCTATATTGGGGCACCATCTTGAATGGTTTTAGTTGAACAAATCAACCTCTGTACTCTTTTTTTTTAAGTGTGCTTATTTTATTGATTTCTTTTATCAAATCACTATGTTACAGGAGCCTAAACAAATCAATACTGGTTCTCAAGTGGTGCAGGGAAACAAACATAGACACAAATTTGCACACACACACACATGTATATAAATATATATGATGAGCTTCTGCACAAATTACATATTGACTCACATGACATTAGTCTATCCAGGGCTATAAAAGAAGACACTTGCTCAAGGTGCTGCACAGTGGAACTGACCCTGAAACCATGAGGTTACAAAACAAGCTTCTTAACCACACAGTCATGCTTGTTTCTCACAAGACATCTTGTGATTGCATATGAAACTTTGGTGTTCCAGACGAGCCCGGTTGGGAAATGCTGGTGTAATGATTACTACATACATTACTTCTGCTTAAGGAGCCTATTTTCAATGATCTAATCCTTTCACTATCTATAATAGCCAATAATAGTTGTCTAATGAATATCACATATGTCTGTATTAACAGTAGAACCTGTTGTCAATGTATTAAATCTTTTAACACTGCAGTCACGGACCACACATAATGACAGTTGTAATGATGTATTATGAATGTGTATACCTTAGTGATAAAAGTTTTTCAAATAAACAGTCTCTGATAGTCAATTTGCGGTCCTACTGTATCATTTTACTGGCACTTCATGATCTCTCTAGCAAAGTTATTTATCTATCACCAGTCAATTTTGTCTGTAAAAAAATAATGTACAACCATCATGCTATAACTGATGAGTGTTAGGTATTCTGTTGGCTTTCAAAACTGTGCCCATTCCTGCTCATTAGCTGTTAGAGACCATTATTGTTAAACTGGTTGTCTTGCTGCCTGGCAACTGGAGAAGCAACTCCATGCTGTTAGAAAGAAAACTTTGGAGAGCGTTGGACACATAGACCAGCTAAATTGCTCAGAGGTCTGGTTGTTATTGGAACACTGCAGTATTTGTTTTGGTTCTTTACAATCTGAGTGCAACACCTATTGCGGTCAACTTCGCTTTTCATCCCTCTGAGGTAGATAAAATAAAGTACAAGTTGAGGATCTATTTTAAAACGGGGGCGCCAGTATTTTCTTAACGAAACACTTTGAAACTTGGGACACTGGTAGAATGTGTCATATAAAACATCTTTTACTCTTAGTCTTCTTAACAAAAAAAAGGAATTCGCAAGTTATTCCATGTTAAAGTTGTCGTATTTCTGTAATTTCAACCAATCACTGACGTCTATTCAGCTGAATAGAGTTACTGCTGGGCGGTCATAAAAATGTTATTCCCTGTGACATATTTCATCCGGTTTAATCGTAATTTATACGCATATATTGTTTATATAATAAATTACGCTGTGCGTATCTATGTGTGTAACAATTTT